>NW_025335627.1:14117755-14294646 GCF_004798865.1 Varanus komodoensis
TAATTTTTTTTTTTTTTGGATTTATATCCTGCCTTTTTCCTACAAAGGGCTCAAGGCAGCTTACATCTCCTCCTCCATCTTATCCCCACAACAACAACCCTGTGAGGTAGATTGGGCTGAGAGTCTGTGACTGGCCCAGAGTCACCCAGTTGGCTCCATGGCCGAGCGGGGACTCAAACCCAGGTCATCTGAGTCCCAGTCCCATGCTCTTAACCACTACACCACACTGGCTCTCCAGGTATCCTAACATGTTCTCCATAAAGCAAAACGTCAGTATATTATCAGCCTGCACAATAGGTGTAGCCCTACGCACACGAACTCAGAAATAAGGCCCACTGAATGGCTATAGGAAGTGGCTCTGCAACAAGAAGTGGCTGTTCAAGCCTAAAACTTTGTGAACTTTGGAATTTCCACATGCATTTCAACCCCCTTGGATTTAATTAACAAATCTACATGTTATATGGAATACCTTTGTGAGTACCATATAAATTGGATGTTTGTGGAGTGTCATACAATGGTTAGATAATTTTGTCCTTTTCTGAAACTGATCATATATTTTCTACAGCCCAATCAGGGCTGTAAATAAATACTACCATTTCTGTTTTGTTCTCAGGATTTTCTTACTATTCATGTTGCTTTAATCATGTGGGGTGGGGAGGAATTGACTCTCTCAACAAGTATTTAATAGCATGTTTTCTACAGGGAGGGCTTGGATTATAACAATAATATGTCTTAGCAAATACTGTAGTATAGTGATTAGAACAGTATGAAGTATTATTGCAAGAACAGTGATCAAGGTAGTCAAGCTGGTAAAATTGAATTCTGCTTTGTTTTAATAAGGCTGCAGTCCTTAAAAACATCTTGGAATAGTTTGAGGGGAGGGTCAGTAAGCTCAGTGGCATGACGAGTGGTTGAAACTTGACAACGTATCAAGTATAATCTTTCGGTATGATCAGAACAAAAGTGATAGAGATTTGTGGATAAAATAATTTCAATTTATACATAAAGGCTTGTCAGTGTGAGATATATTGACAAGGTTATTGCAACATTTGATATTGTAGATAATTTTTGCCATGTGCTATTATTACAAATAATAATTCTGCTTTGAATGATTGATCTGGAAGATCAATCCGTTTTCTAGCTGGGCTTATTTTTGTTACAGCAGTTATAGCTCAGCTGAAATAAAAGGAAATCTTTCTTTTGATTTTGTTTGCTTGGACTGTAAATTGAGGTCCAAAATGTGCCCAGCAACTGCACATTGCAGGGGTGCACATAGGCACATAGGCAGGGGTGGCAATCCTGTCTCTCAGGCAGCTTGTGTACCAGTACTGGTCTTTGGTTAAACAAGCTTCCAAGAAACTCTTTGTTTCCCCCGCCAAAACATAGTTTGAAAACAACTTCTAGAAAGCTTCATGTTAACATTAAATGTGCTTGTAGAGTATTTAGAAGAGAGTCTCTTGCTTTGATTGAAAGTCAGATATAAGACTAAGAAGGAAAATGGATATATATATCTATGTAAGTTTCAGAGTAACTAGAGTGCAAAGTTTTTAAAGGCCTTTTATAGTGTTATCTCAGATGATGTAGAAATAAAAATTAAAGGGTCAACATGATCAATTCCTTATCTTTTGCTTCCTCAGCATATCACTTTAGATTTTAAAAAATCAGTGCAAAATAGATAAAACTCAGATTTCAATTTTTAAAAATATAGACATTTTTATTTAGAAGCTAGGTGGTTGCCAAACATTTCATTTCTCCAACAAGAAATTACTCTAAATTCAGCACCAAACTGCTTCAGCCCCTGCAGAGGGCTTCTAAGTTTTTCTGACCCATCCAGAATATGCAATAGTATAGTCTGAGAAGCTAAAGTTTGAGAAGGGAATTGGGAACGTTTGTGTGTGAAAGTGGACTTGTGTAGGCTTGTGGAGACAATTTGTTGCTCCCAAGGTCTGAAAATTAGCCCTTAAAATAAATTTTAAAAGTTGAACTTTTGTTAATAAATTTCAAATATTTATGCTTAAAAAGCTGGATTTCAGTTAAGATTTTGGAGCATGATTCCAGCCATATATAAATTCTTTGAAGCCCTATAAGGGAGACATATTTAGGTACATGCTTTAACTCTCCCATGAAATTCAGTAGTGATATCATGCTTTTCATATTTCTCAGAAAGAAACTACACAATGAAAATATTTCAGTTATTTTTGTAGTAATTCAGAATTTGAAACTGTGATCAGCGATTTGATCTATTATGAAGCACTCTGCAATCTTGACCATAGTGACTTTTTGTGTCATATGTAGGCATTTTCTCTTGTTTTGTTTTGGTCCTTCCTTCCTAGTTGTTCCTATCCTTTTTGTTTAAAACTAGCTCATATTTTGTTTCCTGTAGCTTTGAACTGTCTTGTTTTAATTTTAATTTGTTGTCTGTTCATGGGCTGTACAGTCTGTTTACATATTTTTGTACTTGAGTGTAGTTTTATATTAAAAAGAAAAAAGCAGTTGATCTGATAAATAAATAAATATATATATATATATAAAGGTAAATAATCTTTGTAACAATTTCAAACATAGGGTACTTAGAGATGACAGAGCTATGGAATTGTAATACGGTATACTTGCCTTCCCTTATGTTGATTTTATTTTCTGTTTGTACATTTTTTCTTATAATGTATATATTTTATGACAGACTGGAAACTATTAATGCATAGAAAAATTTAAAATGTTAAAATATGTCAGACACCCCCCTTATGGAATAATATGCTTTAAAAGAAACATTTTGCCACTGTTCTATTCCTGGGTGGGATTTCTACCCTCTAGATCTGCTTTGAGGCTTCATTTTTGGACCTTAGTTTAGAACATGCTTCTTGTAGGCTTGGAGCCATTATTATTGTTCAGTTTAAGAGTTTGTGGGCAGGGGGGATCCTGCCAGACTGATTGTTCCATTCATGTGCAATACTTCCCCTGAATGTCCTATCATCTATCAAATATTCTTTGACGAATTGCATTGCATTCTGAAGTAAATTGACCAGCACAGAAAATAAAGTATAAAGCCGATGTTTTAACAGAGAGGTTTTAACACGTTCTACCTCTGGAGAACCTGCTCTGTTTCCATTCTTCTGCTGAGGAGTCCCTGACACATTTCAGAGAATTCTGGGGCATGTCGAGGTGCATATGGAGTCCTGGCGAGGCCTGCTGGACCTTGCTGTTGCTACACTTGAATCAGGCAGCGGACAACACGCCCAACTCTGTCCTCCCGCTGCACATTGCTGGAGAACATCGGTAGTGGTGTGTAAGCTATGCTTCGGGGAAGCTGATCTGCCCCTTCTTGCAGGATTCTCTGGAACACAGGAAACCTCTGTTTTAGCAGGTGCTTTTGTATGGAACAGAATGGGATGCAACTGTTCAAACAGAGAAAGCATAAGTGGGCCAAGGCTGCTCTTGCTGTAGTCTTCATATTTTGTGGTGTGGATAGGCAACAGTAGGTGCTGTCCAAAAGCTGAAGAGAACTAACATTAAATTAGCGATGGGTGTAGATGCCCCATTTCTTATTTAGTGCTCTTCTCCAGAAGTGTGCCTTTGATCAGTGCGGCCTCAACAGGTTTCTTGTTAAAGCCAGGCATTTTTGTTTCCTCTTTTGTAAGATTGCCATTTATTCCTTGGATATAGCACTTGACATTATTAATGTCCTCCTTCCCTAAATGAGTCTGATCCAGAATTGCAGACACCCACTGAAAATGTCCTTTGAATTAAAATACTGTGGATTGCGCTCTGCTCTCGGAGAATGCCTGTGGGAAATGGTCTGCAGGGATGGGCGCAGGACAGGCATTCTCCCACCAGGACAGCTCATTTCGAATTGTTCTTGCCTTATCTGCTGCGATAGGGCTTGTTTTATATGCCATGCTTTATTTATACAATTAGTGTATTTTAATACCTATTCCCCTGTAGGTGGGAACTGCCGTGCTGTAAATATGTATTTAGGTACATAATAAAAATCCTTGTGAAATTTCTTTGGGAAGCTGTTACTGAGCACAGAAGCTATTTCTGGGTGATTGCTGGGGTGCTTTTTTTTGGGGGGGGGTGTAGATGTGTGCAAGATTAACAAAGTTAACCTTATATCCTAAGCACTTGCCAAAAGAAAGGTTTTTGTTTAAAGAAGCAAAGCACATTCAGAGTAAGAATCTCTCTATTAGATTGCAGAGATCTTTGGAACAAGCTGAAAGTTTTGCCCTACATCTAACCCTATATATGCCATGAAGATTTCTCCATGAAGAGTTTCTGAGGTGGTTTCCGATGGAATTCTCATAAATAATGGCTGGTTAGTCCTTTAGCCAGCATTTGTGATTACCACCAACACCATTGGCCTACTAAGTTTTCTGGCACTTGCAAAGTACCTGGCTGGCCATTATGGATAAAATCCCACTGACACATGAAGACAGCAGCAGTTGCTTCTGAATAGGCAAGTTTAGGGTCACACTAGTTTCTTCTTTCATCTGTGCTAGGTATAGAGAAGGAAAGCACCAGCAGAATTCAGTCCTACCCATTGGAAGAGGCATCTGCTGTTGCTTACCTTCTCCAAAGTGCAGTGCAATGGAGAGCTCTGGCAATGCAGTCTCTGTGCTGCCAGGGGACCTGTTTGTCCTCACAAGCTGGTGAGTGCATTTGTGGATGCTTGTTTTGGAGAATGAGTACTGCTACCCTGTATTAGTAAACGCTGGAGAACAAACCTCATTCCCTCTGACATTGTAAGCACACATCATCTGGAACATGGTGAGAGCACCATTCAGCACTGCTGTGGCATCGACGGAAATTAATGCTAGTGCGACAGAAAGGTAGCACGGCTGGAAACTAGTCCAAATTAGCACTTCTGGAATGGGTCAAGGCAGCAGAACCTGCAGAAGGGAGCACTGCTGACTTGTGCTGTTCCTGAAGTGCTATGTCTAAGCTAGTTTCCAAGGCTGTGCTAGTGTTCAAATCTGCTAGTGGCACCCTTTCAGCACTGGATGCTTCCTGAGAAGCCAAGGGGTTATGGGTGAACTTAGAGCTGGTAGAAATCCCTATGTTTGCAATAAGAGAACAACAATGGACTCATTTTGCTTATTATCCACATAAATAACAATCGAGTGTCTTCTGTGAAAAAGCAATCCACCTTTATTGAGCTTTCAAAGCTAGTTTCTATGTAGCGTAGTGGTAGAAAACTTCAGGAAGCAAATCTGCTGCATCCTGACTACTTCATATATCATGGCTTCTAATCATGTGCTCCTGACCTTACCTCTTGTCACACGATCTTTTGTTAAACAGTTCCAAGCATTGCAGACACTCCAATTAAAATGTTATCAAGAGTGACTGCCCAAAAAAGCTGGTGTAGTTACATCAATTTTATTTATGTCTGTAATTTATTTTTCACCTGAACTTTCCTTTTCCTTGGCAGAATTATTTAGAGGAGTTTGATGGGGTGGGGGAGGCAAAATGTTAATAATCCAGTTTGTGGTGTTTACAAGTGAAAGGGAATGGTATTCCATAGATTTTCAATCTTACTATATTGTAGCAGAATTCCAGAATTGGATGGACTAATGTGAAGTTCCTTCTACAAGATTTGAAAGGGCTTTGGATTAGATTTATGTAAGAGACAGTTCAGTGTGGTTTTTAGAGCAGTGGTAAGCATGGTATCACCCAGAATATGGTTTCTTGTTAGACAGCTAGGACAGTCATTCCGGTGTTGGGATATGCTTGGGAAGAAGTGCTTTGTGGTCACCACATACTCTGTCTCGCCAGACTTGCTGGGAAAGAAGTGTCTGATGTGGACTGGTGGTAAAGGGATTCAGCATTCTCCTGAAGCTGAGGAAATGTCTTAAGTAGCTGCGTCTCCCCACCTGTTAGGAATGGAAAAGATGCGTTTAGCTATGAGAAACATAGATCCAGCATGTCTTTATTCTGAAAACCCAATGCTCTAAAACTAGGATGTGGCAAAGTCAAAGCTACATGGAAAGCGCTGGACTAAGCGGGGCCAGGATTGCTATCAAAGTCTGTATGCAACTGCTGTGTATCTTAGTTACTGAAATTGGGCATATTTTCCCTTTCCTTACATGCATACAAAAGTTCAGTACATGTATGTGTGCACTGTATATGGATATGAGTGCTGAAAGTGCATGAGAGAGTGTCTGAGTATGTATATAAACAAGACAAAGCTGCAGAAACTTTGTAATACTTTGTGAAAATGATTATATTATGGATGTTTGTAGTGTGCACAGCTACTGGAATTAAACGTAGGGAATCTCAGGAACAAGCATAAAATTTGTCCAAGACTTATTTCTCAAATGTGTACGTGCAGTTTTTAATTCTGTATACTATTTAATATTTTACCAATAAAAATAAACTCACATGGAAGAGTCTGTTACAGAAAGTTTTTTCGTGTCACTGATGAGATCTTTTTTTTATGAATAGTTCAGACAGTGAGTTGTCTGCAAAAATGCTGCCTGCACGTGATAGTCAATTTAAGTGTATGAAGTGCATAAGACAGAACTTAGGTGCGGTGCCAACTTCAGGGTTTGGAGGAGACACACATTCCCTGAGCAAGGTACTCTTGGTGGGTCACTGTAAGAGGTACAAGCAGGCAAGCTGAGAAGTCTCTGGTGCTCCTCAGGTGCACTTCGTAAAGGAAGATTGGTAGTAGAGTTGTGCAGTGGGCCTTTTGCAGAGAGTTTTTGTAGCGCACAAGCAGGATGGTTTCTCGGTTGTTTGGTACTTCAAAGGGCAGAGGAACTTCCATTTCTTATTGAGGATGCTCATGCAGTTCTGTCTAAAACAATACAATAAGCTTATGGGGACTGAGAACTCATAACCAGCTTTAGCTTCACATCACACTATTGATGATCTACCACTGTGTCCATCAAACTCCATGAGGGGACCATCACCTTGATGTCAAAGCAAGGCCTGAACCCTGATTGAAGTGGATTTAGAAACTCATTTTCATCCAGGAGTTACACAACAACTTGAGTTCAGGAAGGGAATGTTCGCCCCCTCCTATTGCTATGGTTTTAGGTGTTCAGAGTAGGATTCTTCAGCAATAGTCAGGAACTGGAGTAGATGGGGCTGGCACCTACTCAGGGAAGCATTTATCAGCCCTTGGATGCCACCAGTTAATTCAGACCAGCTCCATGTCATGAACCAGGTCAAGTACTCATGGTAAGTTTTTCTTGTCCAAGCATCTTCCTGTGCTTTTATGCCTAAGCAGCTCAAATTTATCCAGTGACACAGGATGAGATTCACATATTTATATCTAGAGACCCCAGGTGGAGGGAAATATAGAGAAAGAAGTAGATGAACATCCCAATGCAATGGTGAGTTGGCCTACAGGAGAGACACTGTATCCCCTACTCCTTTATGGAGAAGGCAATTAGAAGAACAATGGCCGTGAATAATCACAAGAAAAGGCACGAAAAAGGAGAAGGTAAGGACTTGATTGTTAACATCCCTGAAATAGCCATTTCTGCTGCAAAATTCATACAAGTTTGGCACAGATAAGTAAATCTTTGGGGCCATTCTGTGATTAGTGTTAGGGTTAGGGTTATATTTTGTATATAGGAGATCAAGTGGAATATAGTTGCACAGAAAGGAGGCTGCTAATTTTTCCACAAAAGGTGTTGGGATCTGGGGCCAGGTGTGGTCAGCCAGAGGTAAGACAAGAGCAACAGAAGCCCCAGGCAATAGAACTTCAGGAAAGGCAGAGTTAGAAAGCAGGGTTTAATGGAAAGTTGAAATCATAGTCATGGTACAGGCCGAGGTCAGGCAGCACAAGGATGCGTGGGGGCAGGACAAAGATGTGGTCAGGATCAAGCCAAGGACAACCACAGGAACAGACAGACGTGCAGGCTAATAGGGTGGGAAACACAGCGTGGCAGGAGACATGGCACAGCAGGAGCCAGATGCAGCAAGGGTCAGGCGAGATGCCGGGGCTGCAGCGGAGCTCGCAGGAAGCCCTGTGCTGTTGAGGCAACGCAGTGAGGCAGGATACACAGGTGAGGCAAGGCACAGGCCGGGAAAAGGCAGGCACGATAGCAAGGCAGCAGGCAGGCAGGAACCAGGAGCAGGAGTGGTTGGGAACCAGGAGCAGACACTACAGCAAACAGGAAGACCTGCAGTGCTAAGGCCACTTCTAGAGGGCACAGCTTGCTCTTATCTAGCTCTTCCTGTAGGGCTCCCAGTTGGTGCTTGTCAGAAGACTGAGAGCTCCAGCAGGGCCTGGGACCAATCCTGAGAATACATTTGTGGTGCTTGTTCTGATTCTGGCCACCAGAGCAGCCCAGATCCTGACATAAAGAATTGTGCCCCATACTCAGCTGAAGTGCTTGTAAGTCATTCAAGAAGAATCACATGAATGGTTGCATTGCTTCTTGTAACACACACACACACTTTTGTTAACATGAGCATCAATTCACTCTTTGTCTTTTAAAGGAGAACTATTCTTGAGATACATTTTCTCTCATGTCTATTTTCTCCTAGTCTGCTTTTACTAGCAGATCTCTGTTTCTGCTTCATCAGTTTTGTTGCAAGACAGCTGGCCCACGGGAGATTTTGGAGGATGCTTCTTCTGAGTGAAGGCCAGACAGAAAGCTTCGCTGTCCACACTCTGCTAAACGGAAAGACTGTTCTGCCAGCAGCCGTGTGAGCTGCAGAGGCATGATGGCACTGCATGCTCCCATTCCACACGCACCCTCCTCTCTGCGCAGCTTGGCACATGAGGACAAGCGCACTGGCCCCACCACCTCCCTGCCAGCCAGCAGGGCAAGTGAGAGCTCTGCGTCTTGCAGGCTGCTGAAATGGGTGAAATGGACTCCCTGCTTCAACGTTTTCCTGATTTCTGCAGAGGACAGAAGAAGGGGCAGGGCAGGGCAGGGTGAAGTAGGGGCCAAACTCGCACTTGCACCCTGGTCTTATGCCCCATCCCCAGCATGGTCGTTAACTCAGAAACGAGAAGGCCTGAATGGGGTTATCCAGAAATACAAGCTGCAGAACTGATTCCTGCAGCTCTCCAAAATGTTTATCTAACTATTTTTGCTTATTCATTTTCAGCTTGCTGGTGTGAACTTTTCTGTCCTGCAGCAGAAAATGTGGTAAGGCTACACATGACAAGAACTTTTGTGTGTGATTACTTTGCTTACACCAGTAAGCAAAGGGTAGGAGACAATGAGATCTTTTGGGGTCTTATCAAACCTAACCCTTAACCACCCAGAGAGCTTTGGCTATTGGTTCGTATTAAAACGAAATAAATAAATAGATTGCAGAAAAGCAATCCAGGAGTAAACTCTCAGACACAACCTTTCCTTCAGTTTTTTGCCACAAGTTCTTTCTTTTTCCAATCTAATGCTTATCAAGATGGAAACATGGCTAGGCCTGTTCTTCTAGATAAAATATTTTGGCTTCCAACTGCCCAACACCTTATCTTTCATCCTAACGGCATTAGCTCTAACTCTTTTCCTGTTCTGCAATATTTCTGGTTTTCTGTATAACTGCAAGAAGTTAAGTGTTGGAGAAAAGTGGGAGAGGAAATCTAAACTTCATTAGAACTAGATGTCTTTTGAACTAAGAAGAATTCTCCTTTACGTAAAATACCCTACAGTGGCAACCAAGGACTTGTTTCAAGAGAGGAAAAAAATGGGTGAAAGATTTGATAGTATCCACCTTGTGAATTTAGGGACAAAGCTGTTCCACAACTGCTATACGGAAATATGGGTAACTTGGAGATTGCACACTGACCATAGAGCATAGTAAATGCATATAGATTTGGTTCAGCTAGTGGACAGTATACATGAGAAGCCAGTATATACATGCAAATGCATACACCAAAATGTCAATTAAATCTCTTCAGTGTTTAAGAATTGTACCTAATGATACAAACCCCATTTAATCCTTCACTAAAGCCATAGAGAGCAATGCTGTAGCCTTCTGAAAATGTGCAGGAACAAGCAGTGATGGTTGTGACTTTTCATAGCAGTTGAGACTGCTGACACAATCAGCAAGGCTGAATGGATCAACTTCCATAGTGAGACAGGAGGGCTGCATTCACATTGCGCAGCAGGTGTGGCTCAAGCTATCTTGCTTCCTGGAAAAAGGAAATGAGAATGTCCGCCCCTGCATGCACAAAAGCCAGCCAGAGTGGCAGTGGAGCCCGGCTTTAACCCTGCTGGCAGGACAGCATCCTCCACTGCCCTCTGGGACGCCAGCCTGGTTGAAGGGGCAAAGGACGAGCTACATGGCATGCCAGAGTACCACTGCCTTGCCATTGCTCCCCACCCATTTTGCATTTGCTGCCTTAAACTCGCAGCTCACTTAGCCTGATATCTGGGCCAGCCCTGCAATGCCGTTCTCCCTCCCTGCCCACCCCATTAATCTGCATATGTAACTACCACATTATGCATTGAAAGACAGGGCATCTAGTCCACAAAAGCTGCATTATAGGAAAAAAGAAAAAATGTTGGGGTGCCACAAGGCACTTCCTTCTTCCTCTCCTTGCAACACAGGCTAACGCAGCCACTCTTCCGGAAAGTGAAATATGTTACTCATTCGTATAAAGGTGTTGTGCAATATAATCAAGGCACAGTGGTATGAAGAGCTTGTTATTTTTCAGTGAAGGAGCTGTACACAGCTGTAATTTTCCAAAGGCTATGGGGCATTTCATGTCAGAAAAAGTGACTAAACTAAGCTGTCATACTTTGAACATGTCATGAGAAGGCCAGACTCTCTGGAGAAGACAATCATGCTAGTTAGGGAAAGTCGAGGGCAGAAGACAAAAGGGAAGACCAAATATGAAACGGATCAAATCCACAAAGGAAGCCACAGCCTTGAACTTGGGAGAACTGAGAAGACTGGGCATTTTGGAGGGCCTTCATTCATGGGGTCGCCATAAGTTGGAGACAACTTGACGGCACATAACAACATTTCATTTTACAATAATTCTGCACTGCCTGGTAGCCAAAGCATGTGCCCTCCTGCACTGAGGGTGTGCCTTTGGGGGACCAGGCTTCTGGTGGCGGAAATCAATCCCTGTGTCTTACTATTCAGGATGTGTTCACAGTTAGTTTGTCTTGTTGGGAGAGGACAGGTGTTTTATCTGTCATCTTCTGCACACTGTCCTGAAAGCTGGTGTGTGAAGGGCAGCATAAAACGTTTTAAATAAAAACTTGCTTTAAAAAACCCATTTCCTCAGCTTTCTCAGTATTATTGGTCAGTCTCTCAGTCTCTCACACCCTTTCAATATCACATACAATTGCGCTCTTTTCCACTATTCTACAAAAGGTGATGTCACAAAGGGGAGGTGCCATTCTGTCCTGGGGTCTTTTTGGTAATTTTAGTTATTCAGAATTACTAGGTAGACAGATAAGCAGATTCCAGGGACATTAACAAGTAAAAATGCAAAGTGAATGAATTCATAAATACAGGAAAAACTGCTAACATTTTAATTCAAATCTGCTCTTAACATTTAACTGTGCTGAAGGTGTGATATTACTGTCCAGTCTCTCTGAACTCGAGCTAGTCTGGTAAAGAAGCACATAGATGTTAAAGCGGCTAGTGGCTTGCATTTCTTGCTGGCCACAGAGAAGAAAGCCGGCCCTTCATGCTCAGTGTGGAAATGCTTTGTTACCTGCTTTGTAACTGTGGCAGAAAACCCACAGACCCCACTCCCTCTTCTCCCCCAGTTGCTGTGGGGACCATGGGTGATGCACCCGTCCTCCTCTGACTCATCTTTTGGGAATTCTCAGGTGCCTATGGCCACCAGGTGAGCTGTTAAGCAAAAGGCTGGCTTCAGCCAGGCGTTGCCCGTGCCATCTTCATGTCTTCCTGTTTTTCTTTTGTTTTATTCATAATCCCTTGTTCCTGTCAGGTAATAAATAAAGGTAATAAATATCCTACGTTATCTCTAATCATGCAATGGATCATCCCAATTATATTAATAAACCACATAAATCCCTTTGGGAAACGTGGTGCAAATCATATGCTATGTGTGTATGTCATTAGAGGTCAATGGCTCTTAAGAACAAACATCAGGTGAGTCGGACTGGTTTATATATTTGGAACGTGGCCGTTGGGCATATTTCATGAAGTGACGCTGGAAATAAATGTTTAAAGACACACATTGCATTTTGTTCTTGGCAAACTCACGTTTTCTTGGTGGAAAAAAACAAACAGCTCCAGAAAACAACAGTGATCGATGGTGGCAGCAGTGGTGAGGCAAGTTGCTTAAAAATGTTCTTAACTGCTCTTATTGCTGGAGTTGCCAGCTATTGATCAGAAAACAGGGCAATAGAAAAGTAACTACATGAAGTCCATGTTTCCCATTGCCCCGCTGTTCCCTCTAGGTTGGGTGTTGACAACTTGTGGCATCCCAGGTGCTTTGGTTTGCAATTCCCATCAGTCCTAACCACAGTAATAGTCAGTGATGAGTGATGATGGGAGATGTGGCCCTCCAGATGTATTGACCTACAAGCTGCTTGTCCCCACCTTCAGAAATTAACTGTTTGCACCGAGTACCACCTCCAGTTGCATCCAAAAAAATCCTGGTTTCTGCTCTGTGCTTCAATTACAGAGGACAGACTTCTGTTTGAAGGGCTGTCAGATGACTGCTGTCTTTGTGAAGGTATTCTCTGTGTAATGGACTGACCAGTTTGCGACTATGATAAAGCACTAGAAGGGACAGGATGGCCCAAGAGGCCTTGAACTTTGAGGATTCCTTAGTGACCTTGCTATCTGAGCTTCACCTGCAGCTCCAGATTCAGTCATTTAAATCAGTAAAACTGAGTTAGTTATTAGATCCTATTCATTTCAGTGGCTCTATTCTGGTTAAATAAGAATCTAACCCCTTGTCTTTCAAGATATGCATTTTTAATGCACTTTCTTACAAAACACTTTATAAAAATGTGTCAATACACTTATCTGAGTTGAGGCCTCTGTTGGAGCATTTGGAAACTTGAAAAGCCAGTGAATAAGCTATGCTCTGAGTGGGCAACTCATAGATAGGTTTTGGCCTACATTTCCCATGATCCTTCACCATTGGCTATGCCAAATAGGGGCTATGTGAGTTGTAGGCCAAAATATCTAGAGGGCAGATGTTGCCCACCCTTGGTTTGGGTGGTAAAAATTCGGGTACTTTGTATAGAAATGGTCCAAAAACAAACAAACAAAAGCAATGGCCTTTCAGCATGTAGCTGTATGGCTGTACAGCCAGGGAAATGGTACAGAAATTCAGTATGTGATGATACATGTTTGTGTTCACACACATTCTATAGGGGAAGTGGCAGCTTTACATGGAGAAGAAACTAGGACCAGGAAGCAGAAAGCCAGTGTGGTGTAGTGGTTAAGAGCATGGGACTGGGACTCAGGCGATCCGGGTTCGAGTCCCCGCTCGGCCATGGAGCCAGCTGGGTGACTTTGGGCCAGTCACAGACTCTCAGCCCAACCCACCTCACAGGTTGTTGTTGTGAGGATGAGATGGAGGAGGAGAATGATGTAAGCTGCCTTGAGCCCTTTGTAGGGAAAAGGCAGGATATAAATCCAAAAATAAATAAATAAATAAATAAATAAATGCCCTTGTTTCTTCTTTGGTGCATCAAGGGCATGTCAGCTGCTCATGAGTCTGGGAATGTTGTGACATGATGGTAGAAAACTTGCTAGCATAGCATAGTATCTAGGTACTAGATACATGGTCCTGTGTATCAATCTGCTCACAGTGGCCTAGAAGGGCATTTGACCCCAATTTGGACTCACAGAAGAGAAAGTGTTATGGCTCCCTCTTTCTCTGAAAAACACCTCATGATTTTCTTGCTGCATTTTGTGGATTTGCTTTTCCAAGGCTACTAAACTATTCACCATTTCTTAAGAGTAAACCACACAGAACACAATGGTCTTATGTCCAGATTAACATGCATATGATCAGCCAATGCATACATTTACACCTACAGACAGAAAAGCTATGCTGTATCTTGGAAGGTGAGGCCAAGCTGTATAGGAAGAGGTGCTTGGCAGAACCTTCAACAATAAGTAGGATAAACCTGGTGACCTTCTGATCCCTTCCACTTATTAGAATTTTATGATTCTTTAGAGCTGTCGTGGCACTGTCCTTTTCTTGCCATGCCTTCAAATTGCATGAAACTCTGGCACATGAAGAAAAGATAGAAATATGATAAAAGTGTGCAGAAATGAATATTATCACAAGAGATGGTTGAACTAGAGGGGATATTGGATGCTGATGATGGAATAACTGTACTTACATTACACTGTTTGGATAAGATTAGGAGAGTTCCTTGTTCCAGTTGACACTGATTACAAGCAAGGAGGTAATGCTCAGCAAACGTTGTAAGCTAAAAGCCGAAGAGGTTTCTTATCTAACGGGCCAGGGCAGGAGCACTCCAGACTACCCCTGGAGTCAGATAGGCTTTCTTGTGCTTCATAAATGAAAAGAAGTGGAATTGACCATTATGAAGAGGGTTCAAGCTTGATTCGTTTATGTTGTTTAATTCAACGTGTCAAAACATTGAGGAGGTGCAGGATATGCCTGGTGTCTGAGAGACAGATAAGGAATTCCCCAGCCTTCTCCCAGCCACTCAGTGACTACTATCTAAAAGTAGCATGTATGACATGGAATCCAAGCACTGCAAAATTCCTTCAACATGGTTGCAATATGACACGTTCCACCATTAGGGCCCTATGGATGCTGAAATATGCCTTTATAGCACCATGTATTAGGAATTATGAAGCGAGCTTTCGGAATGATCAGCTGACATGCAGTAAAACAAATCACTGGTTTTGATCCTTTTCTTTCATACTGTAGCACTAATCCTGAAGTTAAGTTTTCAATGGCCAGCATGATTCCTCAACTGATTATGGTACATCAGTCATGTTTTCCTTTGTTACTGAGTTATTAAATGGCCTTTACTATATCCATTTAGGTGTTTTATTTGTTTGTTTAAAAGCCACCCATTAGCAACATGCTCCCTGGGCAGCCATTACAATATAAAATTAACAAATATAATTAATAAAGTAAAACAATTAAAATATCATAATAAACAAACAAAATAAAATCACAATAAAACAATTAAATAACAATAAAGCATGCATTAATATAATTAAAAAACCATTCACTGATATAGTCTAGACCAGGGATTCCCAAAGTGGATGCTACCCCCACCCTGAGGTCAGTTGAAAAATCCATGGAGGTGGTGAGGAAAAAGGGGGCAGCAGAAGGTTGTTAGGAGATTACAGGCTGACCTGAGTTATGGACATTTGGGTTACAAACAGCCCATACTTACAAACTCACAGACTGCCATAAACCCTAGAGACATAGGAATAGATCTAGAAAAGCCATGAATCTCTCTAGGGAACTATGTGGAGCATTTGGCAACGTGTCATCAGTGGCTGCACAGTTCCGAGAGATATTCATGGATTTTCATTAGAGATAGCAATTTGCTGGAGATAGAAACATAGAAACAGAGAGAGTCAGAAGGGGCCTCCCGGGCCATCTAGTTTGACCCCTGGCTTCAGCCAGCTCCACTCATGATATGCCCACCATGTGCATGTCCAGCCTATCTTTGAACACCCTCACTGATGGGGTCTCAATGACCTCTTGTGGAAGCCCATTCCATACTCTTGGGGTCCTTGTCAAGATTGTCAAGGACTGATTGTTGGAGGTAGATTGTCAAGGCTACCTCTAAAGAATCACACAACTTATCTCTGGGGAACTATACATTACATTTAGGGATGCATCACCAGTGACAGCCTAGTTCCTTAGAGATAGAGTATTTATGCCTCTTCGTTCTGCAGCTTAGGCTTGAGCATACCCAAACCAGTGCATTTTGGGGCAGGTGCAGGGCACATAGTACCCCTTCTTAGCAGCCTTGATTACCATGGAATAGATTCAAGACGTGTTTGGTCAGATTTTTCCTGAGTTTTCCCTTACCTGCACTCAAGTCATCTCTCAGCTTGCTTCATTTCCTGGAGCTCTGCTGTATACCAGGGAACTGGCTGCACTCTGCAAGGAGGGTGAGGATGCTTGGGAGTGATCGTGCCAACTGCTCAGGCCATCTCCGTCTTACAGTAAGAATACAAGCAGAGTTGTCGTGGATAAGAGCAAGGTCAGCATCCTGTTTCCTACAGCCTCTGGGAAGCCCACAATCAGGACAAGAGGGAATGGCCTTTGCCTGCTATTATTCCTCAGTGACAGGTAATTAAGAGGAATGTTGCCTCTGATCTTGGAGATGCTATGAATCACTATGCATTGTTGCTATCACTATGAATTGTCACTATTCAATGCTACCGCTATGAACGGTGAGTATTGATGATGATCAAGAGACCCATCTTGCATGAATTTGTCAAAGGAACTTAAGTTGGTGCCCATCCTCACTTCTCATGGCTTCACTTCTTGAGGCCTGGACACTGCTGATGCTGCCTGGACTCCCTGCCAGCCACTGCCAGAGCTCTGGTGTCACCATCCTCGTTCGTGTGCACGCACACCTGTGCCTCATTGCGGCCGCTCACTCCAGCTGTGGCAGAGCCAGAGAACTGGCCTGAAGGCCACACAGGCAGGGGAGGAGCGGAGCAGGTGAGGAAGAGGAGGCAGGCCCACCACGGCCATTTAGGACAGCATGTCCAAGCTCTTGGGCAACCACCACCAAAGGGCAGCACCCCTTGTGTGCCCATTAAGTGAACCACCGGGGCAGGTTCCTTGCTGTTGTGCTTGTTGGGTGGGCAGGGGTTTTGCAGGGGGTTAGTGTATGGAATAGTGTCAGAATGATTTTGGAAATTGCTGTTGGAATGTGGAGGTTATTGTTGGTAGAGTGGTTGACTGTAGGATGTTGGATGTTGCTGAAGACACATGGCAGCTATATTGGTATAGTGGTAATGTGGACGATATACTGAGGTTGAAGGTATATTCTATGGGTTGTAATTGGATTGGTTGTTGGGGGGGGTGCGTGTGTGTGTGTTGCAGAGCTTGTCTGTGCCATAGATGCCAGATTATGGAAGAATGCAGGGATGCCCTAATTACAGTAATTTTGGGCAGGGGGAGATATGGTGATGGAGGATCGATTGGCCATCAAAGAAGGAGGAGGGGACCACTTTCTTATTGCTGTCCCCCACTCTGGTCTCTCTTCCAACCTGCAGGTGTGTGGTAATCATGTCAGGTGGTGCTGTTGTTGAATGCCAGGTCAGTATGTAACAAGATCTTGCTCATCCATGACCTTATTGTGGGTGAGGGTGCCGACCTGCTGTGCAGGTCCCAGCTTTGTTGCGCAGAGTACTTGGTCTAGCACCAGCATTGCCTCGGGGGCCAGGGAGGGGGAGTGGCCATGATTCATAGGAGCTCCATCTCCTTCACGAGGCTTCCTGTCCATTTGTGTCCAGGTCTTGAGAGTGACCTTGTGCTGAGCAACCAACGCAGCATTGGGCTTCTCCTGATGTACCACCCACCCAGCTGCCCAGCAGTTTCCCTGCCTGAGCTAGAGGATGTGCTCCTGGACCTGGTGCTGTGGTCCCTCAGACCACTGGTCCTGGGGAAACCTCAATTTCCATGCTAATGCCACCCTGTCTGGGGCAACTCAGAGCTTTGTGGCACCCCTAGCAGTCATGGGGCTGTCTCAACAGGTCACCAGGCCAAAGCATGGAAAGAGATGCAGTCTTCACTCGCTTTTCCTGACTGGGCAGAGAGATGGTGATCTGAGTCAGGGGCCTTTCTTTAATTCCCTTGTCATGGTCAGATCACTTCCTCTTGAGTTTGTAGCCCCCTTTCCCCTGTGCAGGGGTGAGGGATTGTTAAGTTGGCCCACCCCCAGAGTCTGATGGATCTAGATGGATTCCTGAGCAACTTCTGAAGGAGTTTCTGGGTGGCATGTCTGGCACTCCTGTTGATGCCCAGGTCACCCTGTGGAATACCTTTGTGCTCATCAGCAGCAGTGGGGTAGGGCATGCTGGGGAGAGTTCATTGGTTCAAGTACAAGAGGCTCAGCACACCAGTTCCAAAAGGGTAGGAGGGCCAAGGGGGACACATGGGAGTGATTCTGGGTGGGAGAAACAAGGAAGAAAGGGACGGGCCACCCCAGAGCTTGGCCTGTGGTCAGAGAAGGAGCTGCCTCAATCTCTGCAGAGAGCACAGGCCCACAAAGCGTTCTCAAGCCAACTCTGAGACCTCACTTTGGTTTTATCCCTCTTTTCATGTTAATTAGCTATATTAATTGTGCAAATTAAATTAAATTAAATAAATATATCGCAAACACTTTAAGCTATGATGTGGAAATGTGCTTTCTTTTGCAGTCCCCGGGTTGCATGTCAAGGTCCTCATGTGGCCCTAAGGTGCAAAAAGTTGGACCACCCTGAGCTAGTCAGTATGCTTATGGGAGGGACTGCATTGGTATAAAAATGGAATGTCTTTTAACTCTCCATTAACCTTTTTTTTGCAAATATTTATCTCTAATAGTAACCAGACCCTCATGGCCCAGGAAGGAAAAAAGCATCAAGAATGTGGCTGAATCAGGCCCAGTATTAAGCTGCTACTACCTACCACCAGGGAACTGAACTCCACCTGCCAAGTTGGTCAGCAGACTAGAAGGAGCCGCGCACCAGCTCAGAATCTTGGGTCTGGGTCCCTGATCCCAAGTCAAATGAATGTGTGAATGATGCCCCTCTTTGCCCCTGCCAGCTGGCCTTGCTAGGGCATTTCTGCTCAGTACGGGGAAACTGGAACAGGGCCATCATGTCCCCAGGTTTAGCCACTCCCCATCCTGGAGAAAGCTTGTGCCAAGTCAGTACTCCTCTTCTACATGGATTCTGGGTTTTCAATTTGGCAACCTCTCTGAGGTGCAGTGGTCTGTGTTGAGGTGCACCTTTTTTGGGTAGGGGCCCTCTGTGCATGACTTCCTGGAACATGTTCCAATCCTGCCTGTCCTGAAGCTATTAAAGGCACAATGGCCTTAGTTAAAAAGGGTGATAGCTCTAGGATAGGCTGATGTCAGTAACAGATGTTCAAATCCTTGCCCAATCTGCAGGCTAACATGAGGAAGGTGCTCTGTTTTCCTCAGACGCGTTGTGAGAATAAACGCCCCAAAGGCAAATGCACGGGCATATACAAAAGATTAGGCAGGCATGTGGAAAGCATGGACTGAGCAAGAGATTCCAGGAGTTTTGTAAACTATGATTACTATTGATCAACTCCCCACTGCCTTCCTAAAGTGGATTACAGTATTAGGCTGTGCCAAATAATCCGAGGTTTTCAACTTCAACAGTGCATCATGGATGGCCCAAAGTTAAGAGTCCCATGAAAGAGGCTGAGGAGACCAGAATTTTGGGATTTTCTCTTTAGGAAGGAGGGGCGGGGGTTTTGCTTACCTTTTAAGGCAGCCAAGGAGTCCTCCTTCTGTTTTTTACCTGTATAAATGCCCCACAAGCTGATGCGGAGTTCTTTGCAAGAAGGCTTCCAGCAGGGCAATGCTTCCTGCAACACAGAGCAGCCTTTGACATGGCATGAACTGCAGCCAGCCTGAACCTCCTCTTCTAAGGTCCCGTCACTGCTGTCTGCAGGAATGGGGCTTTCGGAGCTCTGCTCTAAGTGCTGGTGAAACTGTGAGTCTTGCCTTTCCGTTGATGCTTCAACTTCAGCTGAGGCTACGCATGTCTGGATCAGCGATTGGGTAGAGCGCCCTGGTAACCTTCCATTTGGGCTGCTACAAGCTATTATGCAAGCAGCTGGCTTCAAAACTGGACTGGAAACCATAACTGGTCCAAAGCAGGACAATAAGACTGGGAGTGGCCTTTCCACCATATTATATATTTTTCCATTGCACTGATCTCTAGTCTGCTTGCAGGCCCAATCTGCAGTGCTGGTCTTGACCTGGAGAGCAGCTCACCTGAAAGGTCATCTTCTCCCGCTTGAAGTACCTGAGCCTTAACTTCCTGTTCAGAGGCCCTGCTCTGAATTTGCCAAGTGCAGTGACTGCGTTGGCTACTGGGTCTTCTCAGTGGTCCTACCCTGGCTGTGGAACAGCTTCCCCGACATGGCGGCTGATTTGGCAGACCTTCGTCATGGGCTTTTTGATGCAGGAGAAACACCTCTTTATTCACCCAAGGCTTTTCAATGGCAGTGTTAAAACCCAGGATTCCCATGTCTAATCACTAATTTATTGTATATTTGGTTTGCTTTTTCCTAGATTAGTTTCACCTTTCCCTCCTTCCTTGGTAGAATTTTTTCTGCTTCAATTTGTTGTTTTGATACCATGTTTTACTGCTGCATTTTATTCTTTTACCTTTTTTGAGCTCCCCAAGAAACACATGATATTGAGTGGCCTATATACATATAGTTAGTTAGTTAATAAATAGCTGTTGCTACATCTAGAGAACTAGAGCTGAAATTAGGACAGAAAATCAGCTCTAAATCATGGCTTGCATGGTATCTTAAATCAAGTTTTAGGAACTCATGCTGTGGTTTTGGTTCTAAACTGGTGTTGTGGCCAGCTTCCTACTCCTCTTTCCAAGTAGGCCAGGACAAAGGCTTTCTCACTAAAAGGCCTTATTATATTAATGTTAGGGGTGTATGGGGTGATCAGGGAGGGGTAGCACCTCTGGTGTAGGGGCATGTCGTGTCCTCTTAGGGCAGCTCGTCCACCTTTGGTCCCCACTTGTCACCCAGCTCTCACCTGTGGCTCCCAGTAGCTGTAGCATGAGCAGCGGCCACACCCCGGGCAACAGCTTCGGCAGGCTGGCCAAACCAGGTAGAGGGTAGCTGTTGGGTCTAGACCTTCGGTGAGATAGGGACTTGTCTGTCCTGAGCATGTGAAGACAGACTCTGGTGGATTGAGCAGATGAGACCTACTAGAATAGAACCAACTGTCATGAAGGCGGTTTCTGCAAGCGTTGTGGTACGCTAAGAGTACGGCAAGACAAGAAGACACCCTGGCCAACCACTGCACCCAGCCCATCTCCAACCGTCTCGACTCTTGTCCTGCAAGATGGATTCTGGGAAGAGAGAGTGAGGCCAATTATACGCACCTCTCTCTCACTTTAATCCAATCCATGCGCAAGTCTTGACATCCTCAGCTCTAGTAAACCTCAAAGTCCTGTGGCAATGGGCGAGTGACGAAGCAGCAGGTGTGCATACACTGGGAGCTGTAGCCGCGGACTTGCACACAGGTGGCTCAGGTCTAATGGTCATCTTCTTGCTGATCGAAGCAACAGCTGGATTCGGCGTCTACCTGAGTGACTGAGCGGCCCTCTTTAGGATCGCACTGCTCACCTCCATAGCAAGAGGAAGAGGCTAGAAAAGGTGCCCTAAACATTGTTTGCTTCACAGAACCCTGGCCAGCTTACCGCGGCTGGAGGGAATCCCAACTCATGCGGTCGAACAACAAAACTGCAAAAAAACCGCAAACGCAAGGTAACACCACTGACTATTGACACATGGAATGTACGCACGCTTCAAGACAACCCCTCAGCAGATCGACCAGAAAGAAGAACAGCCCTGGTCGCCAGAGAGCTCGCAAGATTTGACATCGATATTGAGGCCCTGTGTGAAACTCGCCTAGCCAACAAAGGTCAGCTCACAGAAACAGGAGGCGGTTACACATTCTTCTGGTGTGGGCGTAGCAATGACGAACGTTGTGAAGCTGGAGTTGGCTTTGCGGTTAAGAATCATCTTGTCCCCATACTTGCCAGTCTTCCCAAGGGTGTGAACGACCGACTCATGACAATGCATCTCCTGCTAGCGAGAGGAAAGCAAGCCACACTGATCAGCGCCTACGCACACACAATGATGAATCCGGATGAAGTAAAGGACAAGTTTTATGAAGATCTCGATGCCCTACTCTCATCCGTGAAGCACACCGACAGGCTGATTCTACTTGGCGATTTCAACGCGAGAGTAGGATCCGATCACTCTGCCTGGGATGGCGTCATTGGAAAAAACGGAATCGGCAAATGTAACAGCAATGGCCTACTACTACTGAAGACATGTGCAGCTCATGATCTGATCATCACTAATACCATCTTCCGCCTGCCCACTCACAAAAAGACATCCTGGATGCACCCACGCTCCAAGCACTGGCATCTCATTGATTATGTCATCGTGCGGAGGAAAGACAGAAAGGATGTAAGGGTGACCAAGGCCATGCCGAGTGCTGACTGTTGGACTGACCACAGACTCATCATCTCCAAATTAAGCCTTCACATCAAGCCTAAGAGATGTCCGCAGGGAAACAAAGCTGTGATGAAAAAGATCAATGTCAGTAAACTGAGGAACCCCAACACAGCAGCTTCACTAGCAGAAGATCTTGACCACCAACTCTCAGAGCTGCAATTAGAGGAAAATGCTGAGAAGGACTGGGAACGCTTCCGGGATATCGTGCACTCTTCTGCACTAAAGAAGTGCAGAACCCTCACACAGGAAACAGCAGGACTGGTTTGATGAAAATGATGAAGAGATCAAGGCCTTACTTGCTGAAAAGCACTGCCTTCACCATGCTCATCAAAACGACCCGTTGTCAACAGGTAAGAAAAATGCCTTCAACAACGCTCACATGACCGTACGGAGCAAGCTTTGCAAGATGCAGGACTCCTGGTTGAGTGCCAAAGCAGATGAAATCCAGAAGTTTGCTGATAGAAACGATGCCAATCGGTTCTACGAAGCCCTCAGATCCTTGTACGGACCTCAGCCCTCAGGGAGCTCCCCTCTACTGGACTCAGATGGTGCAACTCTCATTACTGAGAAGACTCTGATTCTACAGCGTTGGGCTGAGCACTTCCAATCCGTACTGAACTGCCCATCCTCCATCAATAACAAGGCAATTGACAGAATGCCCCAGGCGGATATCAACCACAGCCTGGATGCCCCACCATCAAAGCCTGAAACCCTGCAGGCCATCAGCCAGCTGTCCAGTGGCAAGGTCCCAGGATCTGACGCAATCCCAGCGGAAGTCTATAAGGAAGGTGGTGCAGTGCTTGTCAACAAACTCACTCAGCTGTTCCAGTCCTTCTGGAATCAAGGATCCATTCCTCAGGAACTGAAAGACGCATCCATTGTACACCTCTACAAGAGGAAAGGAAATCGACAAGTCTGTGATAATCATAGAGGAATATCACTGCTGTCCATTGCAGGCAAGATCCTTGCAAGTGTGTTGCTGAATAGCCTGACTGACCACCTGGAACAGGGTCTACTACCTGAGACACAGTGTGGCTTCCGCAAAGAGCGTGGCACTGTGGACACGATCTTTGCAGCTCGACAGCTCCAAGAGAAGTGTCAAGAGCAGAATCATGAACTGTACACCATCTTTGTGGACCTCACCAAGGCTTTTGACACAGTGAGTCGCGAAGGTATGTGGCACATCATGTCGAAGTTTGGATGCCCTGACAGATTCATCCTGATGGTACGTCAGTTCCATGATGGCATGACAGCTTGTGTTTTGGACGACGGAGAAGCTTCAGAGGCCTTTCCCGTCACAAATGGCGTCAAGCAAGGGTGCATGCTGGCACCGACCCTGTTCAGCATAATGTTTTCAGCCATGCTGACAGACACCTTTCAGAACAACTCCTTGGGAGTCAGCCTGAAATACAGGACCGATGGGAAACTGTTCAACTTGCGAAGACTCCAGGCTGTCACCAAGATAAAGGAGACTGTGCTACGAGACCTCCTTTTTGCTGACGACTGTGACCTGAATGCTGGATCAGAGCAGGAAATGCAAGCCAGCATGGACAAATTTGCAGTAGCATGCGACAACTTCAGCCTCCTCATCAGCACAGAGAAAACCAAGGTGATGCATCAGCCAGCTCCAAAAGCCCAATACCAAGAGCCCACCATCACAGTGAAGGGACAAAAGCTGCAAGCAGTGGACCAATTTACATACCTTGGCAGCACCCTTTCCCGTGCAGTGACAGTTGACATTGAGGTCAACTGCAGAATCGCCAAGGCAAGCTCTGCATTCAGCAGACTGCAGACCAAAGTGTGGGACCACCGTGGAATAAGCCTTGCTACAAAGCTTAAAGTCTACCGAGTGGTACTGCTAACTACCCTGATGTATGCCAGTGAGACTTGGACACTATACAGGAGGCATGCTAGGCAACGGAACCACTTCCACATGACTTGCCTCTGCGGACTTTTGAAGATCCGGTGGCAGGACAAGGTGCCAGACACAGAGGTCCTCTCCAGAGCAGGTATGCCGTCAGTTCACACCCTGCTGATGAAAGCCCAGACACGCTGGGCAGACCATGTTGCAAGGATGCCAGACCACCGCATCCCCAAACAGCTCTTCTATGGTGAACTGTCTCAAGGAAAGTGATCGCACGGGAGACAAAAGAAGCGATACAAAGACACGCTGAAAGCCTCTCTCAAGTCCCTGGTTATCGACACCACCTCCTGGGAGACCCTGGCACAAGACCAATCGACATGGCGCACGCTGATCCACCAAGGCTGCCAAACATCTGAAGCCAGAAAGACAACCATAGCACAAGAGAAGCGAGAGTTGCAAACATTGCAACAGTGGTGCCCACACATGTCTGCCTGACATGTGGCAGAACACTCCGTGCCCGTATTGGTCTTATCAGCCACCTGTGGACACACCGTGGACAACTCACAACCCGTGTCCACTTCTGAATCAGAATCTGACTCCACAAGCTTCAAAAGCTCTGTTATAGGAGAAGTGAGCCCAATCCCTATAACAGCATAAATACCAGCCAGGTCTTTGGCAGATCACTGAGGGACACATTTGATGAGATGCTGTGTGGCTAGGATATCCCATATATTTTCATTAAACAACCACATCAAATTAGACTAGTCAGCTGCTTTGTGTGGTTGCTTTTAAAACAGGGATGGTCTGGAATGGAGAGAGAAGCTGTAGCCTTCCCTCCTTTAGGAAGCGAACACAGTGCATGCTTGCAATGCAAAAGGTCTCAGGTTCAGTCCTCAGCATCTGAAGATCTGGCTGGGATAGAATCAAGACATTCTGGAAAGGACAGCATAGATCCTACTGAGTAGATTCAGTTTATTTGGTTTGACTTGTCTCCTGCATTTCTCCGAAGAAAACTGGTACTCCAGGTGTCTTATAGTAATGAATAAGGCTTTATTAAAATAACAGTGAAATGGTTAAATTGGAACACAATTAAAAACACTGTAGTAGCAGAATAACATCAGCATCCAACTCAACAGGTCACCTTACACATTGAATAGAAAGGGCTTTGCTTGCCTGTGGGAGGACAGCAGAGAGGGGGTGAATGTAGCCTCCCGTGGCAGGGAGTCCCACAACCAGGGAGTGGCCTCCAGGAAGGTTCTTCGTGTTACCACCAGCTATGCCTCTGAAGACAGCAGTAACACAGAAAGGGCCTCTCCTAAGAATCTTCAGTCCTGGCAGCCTCGTATTGGAGGAGAAAGTCCTTCAGGTATCCCGACGCCACCCCACGCTCTATGAGCATCCCAAGCTCACCCCAGGCTTTAAGGGTCATAACCAGCAATCTGAATGTGGCCCAGAACTTGCCCGGTAGCCAATGAAGCTGTTGTAACAAGGGAGCCATCTGTTCCCAGTAACTGCTAAGCAATCTGACCACAGTATCCAGGACTGCTGAAGCTTCCCACCCAATAATGCAGCTCCCTATGTTCCTCTTGGACCATTTCCCTATACTCAAGTCCCCCAAATTTTTATTAGGTTTTGGGGGTACTGACATGAAGGTGGCAGACTGGAGGAAATCCACAGGAGGCGAGGAGTTGAAATGTCACCCTACAACACCACATCTCCCACCTGCAAAATAGTTGTGTGCAGCTTGTAATTAAAATCAATCCAGAAGATCCTAATCAGGGACCTCCTGGTTCACAGCCAGTTTGGGCCTGAATAAAGGCATTGTCTGAAAAACCTTGGTGGGGCAAACCTGTGCTCCCTATTGCACACCAATTTTTTTTAAAGGTAGGACCATGGCAATTTAAGAAATAGAAATAATTGGGCAAGGTGGGGGAGGGGGAGTAAAATCCTGTGCTTTTGATCTTACATTTCCTTCATCTCCCACGATCTGCAAGGTCAAGGGCTTGATACAGAGGTTCAGGTAGCAGCCAGTCAAGCAGGGTCTTTCTTGCCCTCTGGATATATGACTGGCCCACTTTAGGAATTCCTGTAATTGTTGTTACTGGTGTTCATTGCAGCCACAAGAAATGCACCTGCAATTTCTCACAGAATATGCCTTATAGCAAGAGGCTAATAATCTCTGTGGCCTGGTGCATAAGCACATAGTCTGGTTATATAAAGTGTGATATATCTCTCATCTGTTTATTGCCCTCAATTTGTTTGTGATTCACAGTTTTGCATGTATAAATGCTTCTTTAATTCCTGGCAGCAGAAGCATGCTTATTAAAGAGAGAGACTAATAACACTGCCTACAGCAAAGCAGCAGTAAGCCAAACGCAGGGCAAGTTAACACAAACAACTCAGTCAATTTGACATCCTAGTTCCTTTGGTTTCTGGCTTCAACCCATTGGATAAACCCACTGTGCCAAATCATGTCTGCAGTACATTGGATCTACTGGCAGTACATGGATGCTGGAAGGATGCACTGATTCCTCACGGACATGGGTTGCACTTCAGTCAGTGCTACAGTTTATAATCTTACTTTTGCTCGGGCTGTTTGCATGAGCTCTTCCTTTATACATCTTCTGCCAGTTCCTTCTTGTTCGATTATTTGCCAGCTGTGTTCCATGGAATCCTGAACTTCCACAGATGCTTATCAAGTGCTCTCAGTAGGATAATGAAGCAGGTTTCCCTGGAAGACAATCATCCTGCCACCCCTGCAAATCTTTCCATGAAATCTGTAGTCCTGGGAGTGTCTGGCACAGCCATGGTGGGGCAGATGGTTCACTGTGTGATGAACGAACTGTAAAAATCCAGTGCACATTGCAAAGCTGTACAATCAGAAGGGAAGGTGTGGGAGTCAGAAAAAAACTAAACTCAAGTTTGGCCAACATCAATTAAGAAGTGAATTTTGGAAGATTTGCAAGAGGGAAAACCTTTATTTCAAAGAATTTGAATGCTTGAGTTTCCCCATCCTAATCCATGGAAACCCAAGATGACTGCTGGATTCTAAATCTGACTCTTTCAAGTGTGAAATATGGATGAGTTTCTATATCCACTCTTGCTTCAGCCATGCGCTCCATTTCTTATTCTCCACCCATATCCCTTTTCTCCCCTAAATCTAAGAATTTGGTTTGCACTCAGAGTGCAGTCCTGAATGTGTTTCCTCAGAAGCAGGTCCCCAGGAAGCTTACTCTCTGGTAGGCAATATAAGATTCTTATCTCAAGTCGTTTGGCCCATCTAGTCCAATCTTATCTGTTCTGTTTGTGGGCAGATTTTCAAGGATGAGACTCCCAGCCCAGATACTTTTAATGAGAGGTACCAGGGACCAAACCCGGAACCTCTAGTATGTTAGGGTTCTGCTTTATTGTGGAGCTACAGGCCTTCCTTGGTTCTGCCTCTGCTTCCTCCACTGAGATTGCTAACCAACAGCAGCCAAGGTCTCCCTGCTCCTTTCCTGAGTTGCATTCAGACATTGCAATTAGTTTGTGACATACTCTTGATATGCCTTCTCAACATTATGCATTGCTGCATGCATGGCTTTTCAAGTTTTACTGTACAATGATGGTCCACAAAATTATTATACATATGTTCATGTATTCATGTTGTCATATTCTTTTCAATCATTCTTGCAGGCTACTAAGCAGAAGCAAAGAAAAACTCACAGAAGCAGGGCTCGAGTATCATCAGGTGTGTTATTTATTCGTTGGAAGACATATTCGAAAATGGTTCCAGCTTCCAGAGTAATTCTGTTCTGCCTTGTTCTTTTCCTGCTTTCCCAGGATACATTTAGCTGCACAGGATGTATTTCAGGAACATTTTTCCAACCTTCAGTTTGGGAAAAAAAACTTTAATTTCTTCATTAATGTACAGTGGGTCCTGTACTGCACTCTGTACTTAGCTGTACAAGGAAGCATGGGCAGACATACAATTCTTTTTCATTTCAGCTTTTCCTGCAAGTATCAGATACCAAAAATGGGAGCATAACTTCTCAGGACTGAGCAAGGTCACTTACCCCAGACATCTCTCCTATCTAAGTTGGAATCTGTACCATTTGTGTTTTGTTTCTGCCTTCCAAGCCTTTGCCACTATTTTACAAGATGAGAGAAACCTGCCTGCTTGCTTTTTGTAACCTCAGAGGAAAGAATGAAATGTGTCAATTTATTGTTTCAGCATTCAGTCAGTGCTTTAAATCTGTGCAAGAAATGCAGTCCAGACAGGTGTGGCACTTTGTTACTTAATAGTACAAGGTTAGAGAGTTCAAGGCTTCCATGGAAAGAATGAGACACATGGAAGCCATCATGCAATAAATTAATCCTGGAATGTTTGGCAGTTGCTTCATGTACAGCATCCAAAACTTTTTGGTGGAGTTTTCTCCTGCATAAGGGAGAATAGCACAAAGAAGTATCCATCAGTTGGTATAGAAATGTAGATGGTACAGAAATTTGCTGTTTTAAAACCATGCAAGCAACAAATGGGAAATGATTGTTATACCTTACATAAAGTTAAATTAAATAAAGGGATTTAATAAAGTTGTGCACCCTTAATAACAGGAATAATACTTATGCATAGGCACGATTTCTATGGACTGGTTCATTTATACATCTACATCCATTATTTCTTACATCTTGACAAGTCACAGCTAGGCTCCGAGCTATGCATGCCCTGGAATAAGATGGTGGAGCCATGAGGTGGAAGAGAGGTCTGCACCTTTTCAGCCTGCACCTTTTCAGCCATTTTTGAAAGCTGCTTTACATTAAAAAGCAACTTCCCTGCAACTAGAAACTAGCATAGCAGAAGTATGGGGCCTGGACAAGTCTCCTGTCTCCAGTTTTCCAGACAAGTTAGCTATTCATCTTGCACAGAATGTATTTTAATGTAAGTTACTATACCCTGGGTACATATTTGAAAATGGCACTCTCCAAATGTTAATTGATTCCATTGAAAAATATAATGGGACAGGCTCGCGTGAAAATGTTGTCTAGATCTCTGATAGCATTTTTGTTCCATTCTTTCTTTCATGCCACCATTCTGCAATCACCCCGTGAACATGCAAACATGAAAAAGTCCTCAGGAGACTGAGGGGTCTATTGTCAAATGCCCTTGCCAAAGGGAGTTCTTGACTATGATATCATGCAAAATGCTGTTGTTTATAAAGCAATGTAAGACAAAAGGGCAAGGATAATACACCTTCACGTGGTTAGTCTAACCAATATTTTTTTAAGAAAAACTGGGCACAAGGGCCCCTTTTCTCTGTTTAAACAGCAGCCTGGTAAAGAGAGGAAGCTTTCACTGAACAACATTTTGAAACATCATAATTTCTACTGATCCTGCTGCTCAACTCTGCAGGCGCCCAATGCGAGAGCTTG
The DNA here is from genome assembly GCF_004798865.1 of Varanus komodoensis. Classification (NCBI taxonomy): domain Eukaryota; kingdom Metazoa; phylum Chordata; class Lepidosauria; order Squamata; family Varanidae; genus Varanus; species Varanus komodoensis. The sequence continues at coordinate 14,147,188 of NW_025335627.1, forward strand.
GGGCTTTAGGAAAGACAAGATTCCTTCTGTCACTTGAGAACCCCATTTTCCCTGGTACACAGGGAACCATAAATCCTTTTCAGTACCCTGTTTGGTACCCATTAATCTTAACACAATTTTCAAAGCATGGTCCATAATCCGTGTCCTGTACACATATACATGCTTAAATACCATTTTTGAATGTCTGGTGTGCAGGATATATTAGAAATCACTATCTCTGAGCAGGCACAAGAGTGTCTTTCCCTCGCTGAATAACCAAAATAACCTCTCAGAAGCAGAGTTAGGAAGAAGGCCGCTGAGCACAAGTGGCATGCCTTCCACACGTAGCGAAGCAGTGCGCACCCTGTTAACCATCCAAGCCCCTTTATCAGCAGGAAGTCTTCCTGTGCAGGGAAAGAAGGACAGGCCCACGACCACATCTGCTTGCCCTTGTAAAGACAAACCATGGTTGGTCATCGCTATAATGGGCGCTTTTTTGTGATTACTCCTGAAGATTTAGGTTGCGGATGCTCAATTTCAACCAAGTGTAGATGATTCCTTAAGACTTGTTTCTTAAGACAGATTCTGTCCCTGAGTCCAGGTTTCAGAGGTCTCCATCTGCCTCCAGCTCCTGGTGACTAGTCATGGAGCCCTTGGCCAGGCAATGCTGGGAGAGGCAGAATGCCACTGTGGTTTTTGCTCCCGATCTTTCCTCAGCCTCCACAGGGCCTCTCTCTTACTTGCCCTCTGGTCTCCACCTTTCCCATTTCCCATTTCCTTAAAGCATCTTTTCCATGATTTTACCCTGAAATCTCGTATACTTGGCATTCGCTGCTCCTCCACTGACTGGGTACCTCAGCCCTGCTTCTCATACCAAAAGCCCGGTAGCCAGGCTTGCCCACATTCCTTGTCCAGGTTTCCTACGCCATTTTGTTTCTTTTCTTCTTTGTTTATTTAGTTATATAATGTGCATGCATGACCTTTTCTGCTGAAAAGGCATCAAGGCAGAATTTATAAAGAAAAAAAAAAGAACATTACAAGCAGCGCAAACACTACAATTGTTTAATTGCTCTGCCTATCATTTTGCCTATGCGTGTGAAGGCACACACACACAACACACACACACAATAGGCAATGTTCTTCAGTAAATTCAGATGCCATGTATGCAAAAATAATGCTGAATGATCCTGAGTTACTCTGGACTGAGGATCTTCACTCCCTTGGTGTCTGAGGGGAGGCGAGAAAAAAGAAGAGAAAGAGAAAGAGAGCCCATGGATGAGAGGGTGAGGCGGGAAGGCCAAGGGAAAAGCCTTTCTCTGGAGGGGTGTGCAGAGTTACTGGGTGGATTAGAAGAGAAGGAACACTTATACCCACTATCTTCATTTTATTTTGGAAAGGAAAGGAGTCCTGTGCTGCGCAGATGAAAGAAGTAGTGGTGTTTTAATCAGCTGGGGCTTAAATGAAGGCAGCAAAGTGAATGAAGGAAGGCAAGGACCCGAGCAGCTCAGGAAGCATGCCGACAAGCCAAGACATGCGCAACGCCACTGGATGAACAGCTCTTCCTCATTCCCTGAACCTCAGAGGCTGGAAAAAACCTGTAGGCCTCGCAAAGGAAATGCTTCTAGTCTGTAGCTCTCGAGGCCATGAGCAGCCACAGTTTCAACCCACCTTGTTCATTCTCTCCTCTCCGTGGGCCTTCCAAGTCGAGCAGGGTCAGCAGGGAGCTGCTAGCCAATGTACTGGGCAGCATTTTCCACAATTTAAAAGGACGGCCAGCTGACTATGACCTTCGCTCTTGCATTGGGGCTGCCATGCACCAAGCAGGTGGCAAAGTGCTGCAGGCGGAAAGTAGCCAGAGCTATCGGGCACTGAGCCAAGGAGCCCCATGCCCAGCACCCTGCATGGCCTACCTCTGCCCACAGGAAGCACCCCTACCATCATCAGGCGAGCTATGGGGTGCAGTCTGGTTGTCAGGGCAAGCCACACATCTTCCGCAACATCCCAGGGGCAATTCTGCGGCCTGAGGCTGCAGGTCGGCTGTCTGCACCTCCACAGCCTCTTGCCTACTCAGAGAACAGGACCTCCAGCGACCGGCCAAGCTCTCCTGCAGGGAAGTCTCTGACGGTTCTACCTTCAATGAGAAGTCCCTCATCCACCATCTTTGCTTTGGTACACTTACCTGCCGCAAGAAAAGCAAGTGCTGGGTAGTCGGGGCTGAGCTTAGCAGGTGCTCAGGAGCACGTGAAGGGCCCACCCGGCTTCCTCATGCCAAGGCTGAAAGGCGAGAGGAGGCCAGTCCGAGGAGGTTCTTCTCCTGGGCTTTCCCCTGCTTCCTCTGGGCACATGGCTGCACCCACACCGCAGGGCTGTCTGCCACGGCTGGCTGGGGGACCAGGATCTGCCCACTGCAGCCTGCTGGCACCAGCCTTCAAACCAGTAAGATGCCATCTTGTAGAGTGCCTGATTGAGCTTCGACACTGGCGGGCTTCCTGGGCTTGCTGCCAGGATGGGGGTCACAGGGATAAGGCCGCGCCAGGGGACCATCATGATCCAAGCTGCTGTCCACGCCCCACCCAGCAGGAGGCCAGCGAGATGCAACTCCCCTGCGGGAAGCTGGTCTTGGGCACAGGGCTTGGTGCTCCAGAAGCTGAGAAACGAGGAGGAGAGCTGCAGAAATCTTACAGTGCAGGGGCAGGAAAGCAGAGCTGGGCCTTGCTTCCTAAGGAGTAAAGCAACATCCCCAAGGAAATGTGGGAAAGGTTCAGAGCTTCCTCCTGGCCCACAGCTTTTTCCTTGGAAGCAGCAGCAGCCAATGCTTGGCCAGCAGTGGGGCCAGTCTGGCTCTCGCCATGCCTTTCCATGTGATTCTGGCTGTGCTCCTTGTTTCCACCTCAGCCTTGGCCTCCCTGCCTTGCTCTTGCATGATACATTTTATTTTAAAGCATTTTAATTAATTTTAAATTTTTAAGTGTGGTTTTATGAACTGTATTTTATTTTATAGCCCGTCATGAACTGCCCAGATAATAATGACAGTGTTATTAACAGGGTAGTAAATAATAATAATAATAATAATAATAATAATAATAATATTTTCTACCACCCCTGGGAAAATACCTCATTTTGTCATTCTTGAGTATCATCCACAAGATTGGTTGACTGGATTCATCCACTATGTCCAGGGAGAAATCAAAGGCAAAAGGAGTTGTGGCAAGTCAATGGAAGGTTAACAGAAGGAAGTTAAAATGCAAACAAATAAATTTCCTATTTAAAAAATCAGTAACTTATCAAGTCAAATATATTCAGTGATCAGAGATCCTGTCAGGCTGAGGCCCAGCTGAAGGCTTTCTGACTGGCTGAAGCTCTGGAGAGCCAGTGAAGAGACATGTCCCATGAGCGATGATGGTGACGTGCAGTGTCACATCAGTTGGTGTTTATTTTCACATGACTCGCACTCCCACACTTTTCCGTGGTTTTTCAGGCCCAAATCCAGAGTGCCCACATCACTGAGCTCCTGCCCTGCATTAGGAAGGACCTGACCCTTGCGGTACTGCTCTATGAAGGTCCAAGTCAGCTCTGCCCTGCCTGTTTGTTGCAGCGTTGCGGCAGCACCAGGGTGCCTGCAATCTTTGTCTGAATGACACAAAGGGCCATCCAATGCAATTGCTACAAAATGCAAAATCCCCCCCCCCCCAAACACATTCTATTAAAAATAGGGCAGGAGGGCTAAAATGGATTGGAGCCGATGATGGACTTTTGCTGGACTCCCACTTCTCCTGCGCGTATGCTATTCTCTACAGTCTGCTCACAGTAGCAGCCCCTCCTTGCGCATGCGAGGATGCTGAGCCCTGAGGGACCGGCTGCTGCGAGTGCACTGGAACACAGTGGCAGGGCGCTCACTGCTGCACGGAGCGGCACAGGGCCGCGGCCCCAGGCCCTCCTCTCTCGTGCGGAAGCAGGTCAGGCTGTCCAGCGGCTCTCCGGATGACTGCCCGCGTGCCCCTCCCGCTCGCCTTCAGCCTCTCCTTCTGCAGGGAGCTTTCGCCATTGGGCAGTTCTGAAATTAATTAAATAGATAAATCATGTGAAAGGTGGGCACTTGGCATGCTAAGAGCCATTCAAAGGCTGATATTAGGATTATGTATGAGGGATTTTTACTATTGAATGTAGCAATTCTTTACCAAGTAGTACTTTATCACTGCACCTGATCAAGAGTCCCAGATTGCTAGACTACAACCCCATGCCTCTCTAATATTAGGAATTCAGTGCATCTTTCCCACATCTTTCATCTCTATTTCTGAGAAGTTCCAGAAAAAGAGCATTATATCATTAGGGGAACTATAAAGTATTGGATGTATAAGAAAATGGGTCTGAAAAAAGATTCCCCTTATTGAGTTAGTTGGAATGTTAAAGTCTCTAGATACCCTGTTGTTTGCAAAGACTTGATGGCTCTGTGAATAAAGATATGCTGAAATTTCATGTCTGTTTGCAAATCATGCAGACATGTCCTGCTTGCAACCCAGAATGAAAGCAAGAACGCAGGTCTCAGGAAATGTTCATAATGTCCTGAATTCATGTTTGTGTTTCATAGCATACAGTTTCCTCCTGAATCTGAATTTTCATGTTTTAGCCTACCAAGGAATTAAATATTTTGGGTGCACACTTTTCAAAATACACATTTTTTTGCTTTTTTTGAAGATGTTCATCTTTTCTTGACTTTGTATATGCATTTATGTGTGTGTAAAGACATTTGCATTCAGGAGCACAAATCAGGGCAAATAAACTTTGAAGAGTAATTCAGAGAACCTCAATAAGCTTGAATGTTGCATGTTCATCCATCTGTACCTATGGAATCAAGATATCTAAGCAAGAGCAGATGGAAAAAATAATCAGCATGATGTTCCTAGAAAAACAAGAAGGTAAGATGGTTTGAAAGAACAGTTAGAAGAGGAGGCAAAGCAAGCACCCACCAAAAGGAGGGAGGCCCCGAGACAATCAGGGAAACTGAACCAGTGACTGATTTGGTGCAATCCCTAATTTGGTTGGATTTGTCCCTTGCATCTCTGGACATCAAGAGACACGTGAACTACCCCAAGCATCATGACACGTGGTTTAGGATTTCTGCACATGAGCCCCTGAACTTTGCACCAAGCATTGTGTCTAGATGGCCATCTTCTGTTGGAAGTGCTGGAGACAGGGAGTGAGGAAGGCTGAGCCACCAGGAGGAGTCCATGTACAGTGTCACGCCAGCACACCCTTTTGCTGCCTCTCCAGTGCCCAGCTGTGTCTTCGCACAGCAACTTGTGTGATGGCTTCTGTGCAGGCTGTGAAGCCGGAGCCCCGGCTTTCAGAGTGGCAGCTCTGAGGCTACAGGAGCCATGGCTCTGCAAAATACAATGACAATAGCCTGCCAACATCTGGAGGCCATTGGATTGTGCCCTAAGTCTGGTATTCGTCTGCCAGTATCCAGGGACATCCAACCAGGCTCCATAGTGACAGTAGTCAAGACTGCCCAAAGAGTCTCATCTGGCTTCACTCCAGTTCCTTGTTCATGGAACCTGCCACAATTCTCTGTGTGCATCGTGCTTGCTTTCCCCAGAGTGAGTAGGTTTTGGCACCGGGAAGCCCCACAAGTGCCTCTTGAGCTTGCTACTGAGGATGGATACCCAGGGCAGCACACAAACCTGCCAGTTGGCAAGGGCAAAACAGGGGGAGTGCAAATGCCCAACGGGATCATGGGAGGCTGAGGCACTGTGCTCTCCAGGTATGTAGCTGTGATCTCACGTAAGAGTCATAGTGACTCCAGGGCATCCCTGACTTTTCAAAGGTTAATTTGCAACAAAATCTGCATGTATAAGTAAAATCTGTGGGTGCATCTCAGTTCCACCCACCTTCTTTGTTGAAAGTATTTTAATGCATGTGATGCATTGTGCAGTTTTGATGACCTTGCCATATTCACATGAACCAGGGGGAACAGAAGGGTAATATCCACTACAGGTGCAAATGAGGGACAGATGTAGATGGGTGTCACTTTGGAACTGCCTCATGCTTTGTGTGTGCAGGAATGCATGATCTAGGCTTTTCTTATGAGGACAAGCAATCTAAGGTGTAGATTTCATGGAGGGAATTTCTGTCCGCAGACAGCAAGTGGCAGAATGCAAAACTTCCCCTCAGAAACTCCATGGCTAGGAGAGCGTTCTTCCAGTGAGCATGTTTCCCATGGGAAGGAAGTAACCCCAACCTGATGCCCTGCCTTTTGTCTGGCCTCTGTGAGCTGATCCTGGAGAGAGATTTCAGAAAAGCTTGCCAGCTTGTAGGACTAGCAGGCCCTCACTGATGTTCCTGTCCTGGACCTTTTAATGGAGCATTAGGCATGTCTGTGTTACGTGCAGAAAGGATTTCCTGCCTTGGCAGCAGGAAAGCACATGAGAGAAAAGGATGCGTGGGATCCAGTGTGGTGCAGTAGAGAGATGCTGGGCCAGGGCCCGGTAGACCCGGGGCCAAATCCCCCCTTTGCCAAGGGCAGCGCCTCATGACACTGGGGCGGTTGCATCTTCTTAGCGCAATCTTCCCCATAGGGCTTTGTGAAGCTAAAATTTGGGAAGAAGGCAAGGTGATGGCTTTGACCATCTTGTAGGAAAGGCAGGATAAATAATAAATAAAAATGAAATGATGGGATTAATTGACACAAGCTATTACAGAGACACAGAATTTAACTTGAATTCTATTCCAAAATTAATAATACAGGACTGGCAAGTCTGTAATCTTTCTAACACTTTTCTTTGCTGTGGTGGGTAGGTATCATGGCCTTTGACTTGAATAGTGAAATGGATTAATTGAAATGTAAATGTGGTTTGTCTATTGATTCATTAATTTTTGCACAAAGAATGCAGGCCTTCAGTCTGGAGCTGTGGCAGCCCTGCCCTGGGCCTCCCACGGCAATGGAAACGAAGCTTCTGAGTCCTCCACTGAGCTACGTGGTGGATACTGGGCCAGTTGCTCACACTTGTGAGATCTGAATAAGCCAGTAAGAAATCAAGACCCGAGTCGGCTCAGAAGCTGCCGAGGCCCAGAGAAAGATGCATGTTCCCTTTTTGCACTGCAGTTCATCAGTTGTTGATGCCTGGAATTAATGAATGAATGAATGGAGACCTATGAGGCATAAAATCACTATATTACTCCCATGACTGCAGTGAAGAGGACACTGGTAGTTTACACACCTCTTCTGTAAGAACTGGTGCACACACTCATGCAGTGTGCTGTGGTTATCCCTGGCATCACTGACTTCCCTAGTTTTTTTGTCACATGCAGGAGAAGGGTGAGAATTAATTACTCTCTTTGCGCATATGCACTTGGTGCCTGAGCTGAGACCACAGGTGTTGGGTTTCCCTGTTGTCCTTATTTCTTTGGTTTCCTGGAGAAGGGATGGCCATGCCAAAGAGGGTGCCTTCTGTCAGTGGGGTTCCTTGCCCATTGCAGGTTCTCTTTGGAGCTTAACTGGAGCTATCCATGGTGCTCCACAACGATGAAGCTATTTTGCGGACTAAGTTCAACACCATGGATAGCTCCTAAAGAGCTCAAAAGAAAAGCTGCAGAGGATGAGGGGCCCACTGACATAAGTGTCACCAGCCTCTCCCAAAGCAAAGATATGCCACCCCCTTGAGCTGCTGGCATATCATCCAAGGAGGGAGGTGAGCAACTTAGAGGCTCAACTAGACCAAGAAAATTAGAAACTCTTGACCGAAAATTCACAGCATCTTTTACCTCGAGTATGTCACTGCCTTCGTTCTTCCTTGCAGGTAAGCATGAGGGACCCAACCTGGAACATGTAGCTTTAACCACCTTGCCCCCACTGACTTCCCAATCTCCCATCTGCACAGGAAATCTACTCACTTCAGTAGGAACTTCTTTCCCAACCTATACTGGATCCGTGGCCCTTGACTAGAGAAAAAAGAGCTGAGTTGCACAGCACGTGTTGAGAGTAATACATGGGTTGGTACGGGACTTCTGAAGGAAGAAAAGCATTGAAGTGCAAATGCGCTAAAGTTTAAAAGTAACTTGAGAGGATCATGGATGAGCAGAATGGGGTGCTGTGATCAGGGACACCCCAGTATTTCATTAAGAGTCTGAAAATCTAGGCCAAAAACATAAAAATAAAAAGTATATATCAGCTCAGCTTTTGGACCTAGTTCAGTTCTGAGTCCTTGAGAGACAATAGCTACACCTATTGTCTGAAAGCACTGTATATATTCAAAAGTCTGGAATAAAATGTCCTGACCCCAGCTGCGTAGGCAGGATGCATCCTGCCATTCTAGAACTAATGCTGAGAAACACTGCAAGAAATGTCACTCTTCATTTTCGCTCATGCTTTTTAAAGACTCTCTTAAAGCAGGAGTGGGCAGCTTGTGTCACTCCAGAAGCTTTCACATGCAATTCCCATGAACACCTGTAATTGAATATGCTAACTACATCCAATGGGCATTGTAGGCCAGAGCATCTGGATGGTCAAGGAGGGCATCTTGTCTCCTTGGTGAAACTGATTTAATGCTTGAAATAAGCAGAGAGAAAGGCTGCAGATGGCACAGAACCCACTCACTGTCTCACTGCTGCTCCGCTCCTTCCTCTGGGGCCCCGTGCTCCAGTCTTGTTTTTTTCTTCCGGCTAAGGAGAATGGGCCTGCAGTCCCTTCCCTGCCTGTCAGCAACACTCTTTAAACAGAGCGAAGGAATAAGGAGTTGATTGATTGGCGCCACTCCCTTCTCCTCCAGGGGCTGAGAGTGCTGCTTAATCTGTGTTTGCAGTCTCCGCCGGCTCAGTCAGCGGGAAACAAGGGCAGGAACATTGAGTTCTGGTTTCCCATGTCTCAGCCTCAAAGAATATAACCAGGATACCAGATTTGTCCAAGGCATGTAACATTTTGCTGTAAGAATGACCCCTTTCCTATGTTCTGGCTGTGTTTGCGAGGGTACAGCTTGTCAGGGCAGCCTGCAATTCCTGCCCGTCAGCCATAACAAGTCCGCTTTTGTTCACAGACTCACTTACCTGGTGATGAAAGACAGGTGAGTCAAAAGCCCCTGATCTTGACAGGAGAGTTGATTCCCTTTCAGCTCACGTCAGTCACTGATTTACCTATCAGAAAGCTGTTCAGGGGAGCTGCTTAGGCCAAATGCAGGATGTTGCCTTGCAGTGAGCCAGACCCTCAGTCTATGTACAGCCTTTCCCAACATGCTGCCCTCCATATTGTTGGACTGCAGCTCCTGGCATTCAGGACCATTGTCCATGCTGACAGGGGCTGATGGGAGTCAAAGTCCACTGCAGCCGGTGGGCATCAGGAGACTGGCCGTTGCCATAACCTAGGTCAGCTGGTGGAAACACTCCAGTCCTGGGGCTGCTTTGACTGGAGATGGCAAGGACCTTCTGCATGGATATGGACACAAGAGCACAGCCCAGGGTGGTTCAAGGAGAGTCAAGTGCGCTGAGCAGGAGAGAGCTAAGGTAAACACCTGCCTAGTCAAAGGACCATCAGGCACACAATGGTTGCGGCACATGGAGGTGACTAAGCACACAGAGAAAGGCCTGGTATGGATTAGCTATTTCTGCTGCTGAGCCGCTCCAGTTGTGTTTTCACCTCACCGGAGTTGACTGTTCCATGTTTCTCCTTGCTGGGGGCAAGCAGGAGCAGTTAACGTCTCGTTCACCTTTCATGTGACCCTTTCATTGCCCCACCTTAGTTGGGTGACGATAACAAAAACAGAGCTGAGAATTCCCAAAAGGGCGAGGTCCACTTAATCCTTTCAGAACAACACCAACCTGATACTTCATGGGTGGGTCCCTGGTAGTTTCAGAGTGAATTAACGTCTCCTATTCTCTTCCTTATCCACTTCTCTGACTGTCTTTTTCCCTCCCTCCCTTTATTTGATTAAGGCAGTCATCTGTCCCATTCTCCTGCGATGACTGCTAGGCCTCTCCTACTTCTGGAGTTACTGCCTTAAACAAGCAATATTTTGCTTTCAGCCTCTTATTTTTTTCTCCCCTTTGCTGACATGTGCCAGTCAAGGCAACATGTTCAAGCCATTTGTTTATTTGCTTAGGGTATCTCTATGCTGCCCCATAGCCAGAGTTTTCTAGCTATGAAAAAATGCATTTTTGTATTAGCTGATTTGCGTATTACCAAGAGCCACATTGCTGTGGGAGGATCACGTCTTTTCCTGTAACTTCTGCAGGAAGAACTCATGTTCGTCAGGTGCCTGCAGCTGCCAACGCTGCGACACTCTCAGTGGCGATCTGTTGAGTGTTCTCCCATTGTGATCTTTCCTTGCAAAAGGAATAATTTGGGAGGTGGATGCCAAATGTGCCACAAAATACTTCTTGAAACTTCCATTTTGTCCCTTCTGTGGCTGTTCATGTGCATTATTCTTGCCCCTGCTGCTGCTGCTGTTCACAGCTATTTCTTTCCTCTGCGAGTGATCCCAAGCAATCAGCACTCATGTCATGCAAGGTGCCCAACCTGGCATCCTACAGATACATTAGACTACAAGTTCCATCATCCCCTGCTAGCATAGTGAGCATGATGGCCTTGCTTTACTATCCAGATAGTTGGATACAGCTCCCTGAGGATGCTTTCTGATGAAGCGAAGAAATGCGGCATAGAGCAAGAGCAATGCTTCATATGACTGATCCTGCCCAGTTGGATTCCAGGTTGCCTAATGCTAAATCAACTTCATGGCCCAACGTTAATGCATGGAGTCTTCATACTACAAATTTGTGCTGGCTCTGCACAAATTGGGCTGTCAACGTTCCTTCTCTAAAGCCCTGGGGAACGTAGTTTAGTGTAGTTGCCTAAAATTCTCTGTTTGAGCCTTCTGTGTTTGAAAAGGCTGAAGATTAACCATCTCTGGGGACAACCCAATGCCCCTCCCCCAGGGCATGTAAGCACCTGAACTCACCTGCATCCAATGCATGGTACAAGGCACGGCTGCAACAAAATCTGCTGCAACCACACCTCACCTTGTGCTCTTTCTCTCAATGGGTGCTTTGGGCCATCAAGCTTAAGCAGAGGCTGTGGTGCTGATACAAATCAGTTTAGGGAGATGGCCTCATCCCCCTACCCATCCCAACGCATGTCCAGGCATGCCCCCTTTTGTCTTCCCCAAGACGCTTAGAGAGGCAACCGATACATTTTTCCCCACCAGCCACAAGAGGGTCAGGCTCTGACGTCCCACAACCTTTGAGATAAGGCTCTGGGGACTCCCATGACTCCCCCACCCCATGTCAGGAGGCAATTGGCTTGCTCCTATAGTCTATTGGGCAGGTCCCAAGTTTAATCTGGTGGAACACACTCACTGTAGGAGGATGCTGGAGAAGGATGTGCTAAATAACCCAATGGCCTATTATTGTGAGAAATACCTGAGTTTATTCTCCTAATAGATTGGACACAGGGTTCCAGGTTATTTCCTCCCTGTCTTTATAGGACAGCTAAACCTGTTAGGAGGTAGGGGAAAGAAGGCAGGACCCAGAGAGGAAAAATATAGTTTGGAGAGTTAATTTACATTTCAGTTTTAAATAGAAGTCACCACATTTTAGTCCTAAACACCATATTTTTTCCTGAGCTGATTCTGGAAAGCTCATGGGCCCACTTCAAAGGGAGCTGGACAAATAAAAGTTATTGCCAAATCCCCCCGCATCTCTGTGTGTATCACTAACTTACACCGAAGCACTCCTTCGGCAAAAGATGTGCAACCACATTTTTCTAGAGTGACTGTTGCGTGAGCTGCCATTACACTCTTGAGTCAGCTCAGGTCAGTGTAAGGGCTGCTTGGCCTTATTTATTTATTTATTTATTTATTTATTTATTTATTTATTTAGCCTGCCTTTTTCCTACAAAGGGCTCAAGGCAGCTTACATCATTCTCCTCCTCCATCTTATCCCTTCTGGTCTACAGCGAAGCCTTCTGGTCTACAGCGAAGATCTGTACAATATAGAGCCACTGGGACCAGAACATCCCCAAATGCGCTGAATGGTAAAATCTGAAAATGATTTTAAAATAGCACTATCTGACTTGGATGCCATTTTCTTGGCAGGATTCAAACAAACAAACAAATCAGAGTGAAATCTACCAGAATAGATGTCTGGTTGACAATATACTTTTATAGCCATGCCTCTGCCATCGACTGCCAAGGTGGGTTTAGGCAAGCCACTAGGCAAGGTGGGTTTAGGCAAGCCAGGTATAACCCCCACCAGCTGTAGTCTGAAATGAATGAAAAAATTGGACAGAGTTGGGCCACTTTGGGTGCCTTTTCCCTTAGTCCCCCTTGGGCACATTTTTGGGGGAAGGGGTGGAGGAATGATTTCTCATTTGCAACAGCAGCAGAATTGATTGGGGTTTATATTCCAGGAGCTACCATTTTATTTCCTGGGAATGCCTCGGAATGACGATATCTGAGAAAGCCTAATAAGACAAAATGGCAGATGCCAAAATCAGCCCTGGTGGTGCTGTTGCAGGTGTGAGGCCAGGCCAGACCTGTCTGACCTGGCTGGTGTCCCTTGAGAACTCAGAGCACTGCCTGGAATGGGACCACCCCTTCTCTATGGCCGAACGACCAAGAGGGAAAGACCCAGAAAGAAGACTGGTCTTTCCCATCGAGGGTCCAGTGGTTCTGAACAACCCAGAGGTTGTGATGATGGCACTGCCCTTTGATTTGGACAAAAGCTGATGAAACACAGTTTGACCTAGTTCAAGTTGGTATCTCACACCCGACCCTTGGCAGGTGGCTGCCTAACCCTTTTAAGCTGCTAATGAAGACAATCACACAACCCTCCTAATTCCCTTGCTGTACTGCTGTTCTAGTCCTTCCCGAGGTTTCCCCTGAGCACACTACCTGAATTGTGCCTTTCCTGATCTTTGAAACACACCAAGTGGTTAAGTTGTTGTAACTGGTCTAAAGCAAGTTGGTTTGTTTAAAAGTTTAGCTGTTCTTCTAGAGATGAGAAAACAAAACACAAGCTGAAACAAGACGATACCTGAATCCATGAAAGTCACCCTGCTGCTCTGCTGCTTGTGTTTATACTGTAATTACAGGCAGGTTACAAAGGAACTGGAGCATGGCACCTCTGACTGATGTTCATATTCAGAAACTGGGAACATGAAAGCCGTTGTGGCATATAGCTATTGGCACTGTTCTGCATCTAAATTGTCATCTCTAGCCAAGGTGGAGCTGAGAAAATGTGGAGGGCTCCTTTCCGCATACACAGATGTCACTCAGCACGCTCACATGGCACAACAACCAAATGCCATCAGAGATAAAGGAATTGATCCACGGATGGCTGTTTTTCCTTGTTGATCGTGTTGCCATGTGCTCAGAAGCTATTTTTCCACTCTCGGCAATGGAAATGTTTCCACAAGGCCTGCAGAGGTTAGCGATGTCACTGGTATGACCTGAACAGTAACCAAGGCTGTATTTGTTTAATTTGAATAGAGGCCACTGGGGTTCCCTGCCTGGACATCATGCCTGTCCCCCTGGAAGCAGAGCCATAGCTGCTCCCTTGACCCTTCCTTTACCCTCTGCTCTCCTCTGCCCGGCTGTCACAAGCACGGCTTAAGATGCGCCATGGTCTGGTAGGCAGAGGAGGAAGGTGGGCACGAGGAGGAACATGTCGGGAAGCACAATGGCTGCACCTTCTGGCCCTTCCCCAAGCTTCCAGTGCAAGAGGGGCAATTTCGGGCCTCAGCAGGCAGCTGTACTTGCTACAATGGCAGGATGAATCTTTGAATGCAGCCTGATTTCTGCTGGGCTTTCATATTCTATATCTCCCGAACTCCCAAAGGATGTGCACTGAGGCAACCCAGAAACTGTAGTTCAGGTATCTGGTGCAGATCTGCAACTTTATTCCAACTCTATTTGATTTTTTACCGAAGTGACAGAAGAGAGATGTGGTGGCTGGGAGCAAAAGATTTGGATCCATGAGCAATAGGAAATGTCAATAGTGAAACATGGAAATCCAGAGAAAGAACGGGTACTCCCATACCCACAAACACAGAAACTTAACTTTTACTACAGCTTCATGCAGACATGGCCAAATTCCAACCAATACCTCTCCAAAACAAGCATGAGGGCTAGTAACCTGTTTTTAGCAATATCAAAGCTGATCTTTGCAAGACCAAGGACCAGATAGGGAAGACTGTAGCCACAAAAACAGAATAGTTCCAATTGTTTAAACAAACACTAAAGTGGAGGATTATTTACTTACTTATAGATTTACCTATCATATGGCACATTCACATCAACATAAAAACATGACATACAAAATATAAAATCCAAAACGTTATAAACGTATATCCAAATTACAGATATAATGTTTTACTCCATTTGGCACAACCAGGAAATCAGAAAACTCTCCTTTGTAAGCTCTATTTCTAAAGTGGAAGAGATAATGGATGATAAGTCAGTTGTGTAATAACTATATGTTGTAAATAATAGCTTATTGTTGTAACCACAGGTTATAACACAACACATACTTGCATAGGAACAAGAACAATTAAATGCTAAAATACTAAAACTGTAGTTAAGCTATAATAAAGGCTGTTTTCATATTAAAAAGAGCCTCAAACTACAGCTGAACAAGGTGTCCAACAAGATTTAGTCATTACAAACCTCTTTCAGATTTTAAGGGCCAACAGAGTAAAAATGGCCACTTGGTAAGTCACATAAGGAAGTACATTTGCCATCAAAAAATAAATACATTCCTCTTCTGAGCCTGGGGATTGAGCTACAATCTGACCCGGTGTTTTTCTTCTAACTGGAACAGGAAGGTGATGCCAATAAGGAAATGTGGGGAAGACACGAGCCAGTTCTGCGCCTGAACTGGCTCATGTCTTGACTCTTACGCACATCAGTTGTGAGAGAACAGTTCAAGAGGGAACCCCATCACACTGGTCCTGGGTGCAAGGCCTGAGGCACAGTCCATCATGCTGGGAGTCACAGACCTTCTTTTGGCCTTAATTTGTATGCCTTCCATGCTACAGATGAAACATGCTTAAGAAAGGCTCCTGAATACATGGCAAAGGTGACTGAAATTATGTTCGGTATTAATCAGCTCTGGAATATGTTGCTAGTCAAAGAAAGCCACAAAAATGTTTGATTTTGACCAGATATACTTGCTGATGGTCTATATAGACTCATGATGATTTCTGAGATGGACATCTAACCCTTACAGAAAATCCTTTCCCGTATGGTCTTACTGCTGGGCTTGACCCCCAGGGCTCAACGAAGTTTGAAAGTGGAGGGGCCGTTAGCATGGCCATGTTTCTTACAGGGTGTACAGAGGTCTTCACTGAAAATGATGGGAAAGAAGCAATTCCCTCTGTCTCCCTATTTTCCCTCCTTCTCTTAAAATTTAGTTTCATTCTGTTTACAAAGATATGGAGCTTTCCTGCAATTAAAAAGATTCCAGTGTGGCAGCCCAACACACCAGTAGAGCAGGATTCCAGCTTTCCATGGTAACAGTCGCATGTTTAGCCAATCCCACCCAGACAACCTTAATCCTACCTTTGTGGTCACCCTGAAAAAGCTTCCAGCTCTGTTATCAGATGCAATCTTCCTTAGGTAAATATTTACTAGAACTGGCTTAGGTTTTTCTTGGGGCAGGAGCAAGGGAAAGGTTTGTTTTATTCCAAGCCCTTGTCTCTATGTGCCTACACATTCTGTACTGTAGATTTGCAGTGTCCAATTTACATGAGTCCTTACTTCCTGGTTGAAAGCAGACTAAAAGAGGAGTCGGAGCTGTACTTTCATGGTGGTGGTTGAGCTTTGCTGGCATGAATTTTGGCAGCTTGACCTTGTGACAGCAATTCTGAAAGTGCAGGATAGCCATCCCTTGGTGCTTGTGGGATACTGGGGAATTGTCCTCAAGGCAGGTGGAGTGTTCCTTCCCATGGGAGCAAAGACATGGGTGGGATGACTGCAGAGAATCAATTTGCTTTGATTTCTGGGGGGCAGCTTCTCTTTCTCCATCATCTAAATCTGCTAAGAGAAGAGAGCTGCTTTACTTGAATGGGTTTTCCCTGTCTGTGGGTTTAGGATTTTCTAATTGCTGGATTAGGGCACAGCAGACTACAACAGACAGCAGCTCTCTAGCCAGCCATGCTGGCTGAGACACGCAAGGAACTGTAGGACTTTTGTTTGTCTAAACATGCATAGGGTGGCACTCTTAGTTGTCCTAATGCAAGTCTCTCTACAGCAGGAGGTACTGAATGTTCTTTGTATGCTCTGTAGATTATGGAACCTTTACAGGCTCTAGAAGAGGGTTGATGGTTGAGGTTTGGCTGAGCAAGGAGATGAACATGAACAGAATGTAGGGTGAGTTTACAGGTGTGGATCAAATTCAAAAAACATTGAGCAATACTCAGACTGATTTTGGAGAACCAAATAAGCAAACTCTATAAATAGACTGTATTTCTTTCCAGGCACTAAATCTTAATGGAATTGTCTTTTTAAATTATAGCTCCTTAATTCTGTTTAGCATAGTGCACCACTTAGTTCACTGGACTTTTGGCAATCCACCAGTTGGATGGGGAAAGATAGGGAAATTTCTGCCTTAAAGCATAGCTCTAAGGTATTGTCAGCTCTAGTGCAGAGTTCCACTGAGCCTAGGATCTCGAAATTAATGAGTGGTCCACTGATGGGGAATTAAAATCAAGGAATCATAAAATTCTTTGATCGTAAAATCAAGGAATTAAAATGGACCTTGGAGGTTAATAGGCCTATTCAATGTAAGATCTGCAATGAAAGAAGAAATGGCAACATCCCAGCCATATGGCCATTCAGCCTCTGTTCAAATGCCTCCAATGAGCGGGACGCCAACAGCCCCGTCCCCAGCAATCTGCACCATGTTTGAGCAGCTTTTGCCTTTAGAAAGTTTTGCCACAGTTTTCCCTGCATTCTTTCCCTCTCTGCCTACCTGCCTGCCTGCCTGGTTTGTGATCTGGTGGCTCCAGTGCTGGCTTGCTGCATGCTGTGTCTTTCCTCTGTGTCCCTTTGCAAATTCCTGTAGATGCTTTCCAGTGGATTGATGCCACTAAGCTTTCTCCCTCTTTAAAAAATAGCATCTCCAGTGGAAAATGTGAACCACTAGAAATGATGGAACTTCTTATTCACCTGCATGATTCCAGGCAGAGGAAGATGCTGAAGCATTAATAGGCTCTGAGCCTCTTTTGGATTTCTCAAAGAAGCACGGGAGAAGAAGCATCAGAGAAGGAGCAGCTGCTGGAGCTGTTGCTGTGGGAGTCATCTGTGGAGCATCCAGCATAGCTGGCCACCCTGATCTTATCTGGGCCCCAAAGTGAACTTCCCTCCTCTTGGGGAGCACAGCAGGCTTCTGGGTGAGGGTTGTTGTAGGGGAAGTTTGCTCATCCAGGTTCTGATCGCAGAAATTGCGTGGGCTTCAATAGTTCCTCACTGTTGTTTTCTGTCATCTCCATAAGCCTCTCAAGCTTGTGGGGGAAACATGGATATAGAGGAAGGATTTCTCAGGGAATCAGCATCAGCGGCTCCCAAACCCTTCAGGCTAGAGAATGCTGCTTTGCCAGAATGGGAAGACACACTCCTGGTGCCCTCCCACCCCACACACACACATCATAGGAACCGACACTTGTAGAGACCTATTAAGGATCCAGCCAGCTCCTCAGTGGAAAGAGTCAACTGCAGGACCAGACCAGGATACCTTCAGAAGGCGTCTGCATCCTGCTGGGGCAACAGCTCTCCCATGCGTGTGAGAGTGCAAAGAAGCCCCTCCTTTTATCCCTGCATGTGCAGTACCCAGTCTAGAGTACTGACAGGCCCTGCCTTGCCTGCGTATGACTTCGCTGTACCAGATGTAACTAGAGCAAAGATATATTGTGTTTCCCTGAAAATAAGACCGGGTCTTATATTAATTTTTGCTCCAAAAGTTGCACTAGGGCTTATTTTCAGGTGATGTCTTACGTTTGCATGTACAACAATCTACATTTATTCATTTATTCATGTACAAAAATCTACATTTATTCAAATACAATCATGTCATCTCTGGAACATTGTCATAACTCTCCAAACCCCGAATTGTGTTGCAACAGATGTACTAAATGTGTCCGTCTGGCTGACGATCTTAACTGGGCCTTATTTTGGGGGCAGGGCTTATATTACAAGCCTCCTGAACAATCACACTAGGGATTATTTTCCAGTTAGGTCTTATTTCTGGGGAAACAGAGTATCTACTTGACCTTGCCTAGTCAGCAGTGGCTCTGCCCTACTGTGCCTTTCTGCTGCAGTCGGCTTCCTCTGCAAGCTTCACGTTGTGCCAGGACAGGGCGCTCACAGCACCCCTAACTACAGCAGTCCAGAGGAGAGGTTAGTAGGGCATACGCAACAGTGCTCAAATAGTTATGGATACAAGGCATGGGACCTCGATTACTGTGTTTACAGGGGACTTGGATGGCAATACCAGATCAAAGAGAGTTTTCCCTGCCTGGTGAATTTTATGAAAGTCAAACAGTAATAAAACTAGCATTTTATCCCCATTTTGATTAAAAACTGCTAAAGTACAAAAGTGAGAGTGCCTAAGGAGTTTGATCTTTACAAAGCCCTACATGAATTGATCTGAGCAGCACCTTCTGGACTAATGCACAGTTCAGAGCTTTATTTATCCATCGGCTTTTGCACTTCCCACATATTCTGATGCCGTTTGCAGCTCAAAAGAAGCATGAAAATATGTTTTGAAATGCATTTGGAGAGAAAATGTTTAGAAATGTTCATTCTGAAAGAGAGGTTTCATTTAGAATATGCATTTAAAATGTATCTAATATGAATTTTGGGTGGATATCTAAAAGAAAATCTGCAGATTAATGTGAGAATGGGGCAGAACAGAGTGATATGCGATGTGCCGTAGCGATGAGGACCAGCATCTGCTGGATTCAGCCTCTCCTGACAAAGAGGCATGCAGAAGAACCAGCCTCCCTGCCCACTGAGATTTCTATGGGAGGAGGCTTTCAAATAAATAAAGAGCCCCCCCCCCCCGCTTCTACACATGCACACACAACACACATCCTGGATCACTTCATGGAAGGAAGAGCAGACTTGCAGGGATGTGGCTGTGTGCTCAGTTATGGCCAACATGGGCTGTGCTAATCAGGAACACTAATAATGCAAAGGAAGCTTCACAATGTTGATTTAGTGCTGATCCGTATGAGGCAAGAGAGTGTAAACTTGACAGATGGCTTTTGAAAGGGCAAGCCCATGCCCAGGAGGTCACATGGGAGTGGGGAGGGAAGGAGGCACCTGTGCAGGGAAGGCAGCAAAGAGCCCTTGCAATTCGGGATACTTGGCAGGGTGAAGGTGAGAAGAGATACAGTGCAGCATCTGCCAATGAGGCAGATGAAGTGGGGTAGCCGAGCTCTAGTGAACCAAACAGGTACACCAAGAGAGGGGGATCTAAAGGTTCAAGTCACGGGCAAGAAGCCTTGTTGGCAGCCAGCTCTGGGAAAGTCTGGAGGCAAGCACTCTGTTCTGCCCTTAGCATCTTACTTTCTATAACCTAGAGACAAACTGGAAATGAAGATTCATTTTGTGGTATTAAAACCAGATGTTCCATGCATTTTTAAATCAGGAATTGCATCCCCACTTTCATCTCTAATCTTGGGTTAAAAGTTCCCTGCAAATTTTCTGCAGATTCCTCCACCCTATTTCCGGAACAGACCTAAAATCAAATTTTAGGTCAGGTTCTGCCAGCAGAAACATTCACAGCACCTGACAACTTTCCAGTTCCTTTCTCCCAAAAGTAAGAAACAAAATTTAATCCATTCATGTTACACACATTTTGTGCCATTTATTCTGCATCTTCTCCACATCTTATTTCCATATATTGTAGATTTTCCCCAGTCAGTATGAGCCCTCTCTGCCTAATTTGGGCAAAAGTATGGAAGTCATAGCCCCTGTTCTTTCACTGGCTAGCTACACAGTTTTTGAGGTTTTACCTTTAAATATCCAATGGCTATGCCGGACCAGTACAGTGAAAATGTATTTTGTGTTTTAAATGATGGCATCTTTAGGATGCCCATTACCGATTTCACTCAGGTGAGCTTTGCCAGGAGCAGTGGAGGCAAGCAGCGCACTGCATGCAACACAACCTTGCCTGTGTTGCTGCAACACAGAACCCTTTCCCATGGCCTCTGTCCTCTGGCATAGCCATGGAGGGCTGCAGAGGCTGGGGAGTGCAGGATGCCTGTTGGTGATGCCAGCCACCACAGGTCGACGCTCTGGAGGACGCTGAGGTGGAGTGAGGAGTTCTCACCTCACACCCTCTTTCTGCTTCATGACTTGCCACTTCCCCTCTTTCACCCAGCACTGCGCTGCCTTGTGCTTGTTTCATCCACATCCCTTAATTGTCTGAAGTGGCAAAGCGGAGAAGCAGCAGGAAGACATGGGAGGTGCCGATGTGCCCTTACAACCAACGTGGTGCAGGCCACAGGGTTTGGGGCCTGGCCCAGGGGGGAGCCACGTCCAAGCTGCTGTTCAGGTACAAGGCTTACTGGATGGGCTTGGGCTGACCAGGCCTACCCCACGTGGTTGCTGGGTGGATAAAAGAGGGAACTCTGTTTACCACCAAGTGCTTTTGAGGAACAGCTACCATGGGGTTTTGGCTGTTAATTCGTCTTCTATTTTTTGTATGTCCAAGTTTTTATATTATTATTTGTTCATAATGTTTGTGAACTGCTCAGGCCCATCGCCCCTGGATCACACTTTGGTTGCTGTCTGATCCGTCCTGCTCAAAACATAATGCTGGCCTGCCTGGAGTAGGTAGGCTTCCACGTGAATGCCAATGAAAAGGGGTGTTTCTGGGGCGGGAGGTGTGCTAGGAGTGGAGGCCTGTGCGTGTGTGGAGCGGCTCCGGCCAGGCCCGGCTGGGGGACAAGGCGGCTTTCCCTTTGTACCGCGCAGTGAGGCGCTGCAGCTGGCAGCGTGGTGCAGCCTGGCTGGATGGGGGCCAAGTGCTCTGAGATACAACTCAGCTACACTAAGCAGGGGCGAGAGACATGCCTTCCTGAAGGAACGAAGAGATGAGTCATGTCCCTGAATTCATATAAAAAGTGAATCTAATAGCAATTACCAGGGTGTGAATTGTTTTCTCTTAATTACCTGACAGTTTGACAGCTCTTTGATTTGTGTCCTTAAGCTGTCTATCTTCTAACATTGAAGTTAATTCAACAATTAGTTTAATATTATTGCTAACCTTTGGGATGCGTCTGTGTGGTTTATGAGTTAACGGGGTTCACAGTGAGAGCAGGACAGGAATTCCATCAGGAAACGTTTTTCCCACTGAAGCTCAGCATTATACTCTAGGGGCTGTGTGTCCGATTTTGTGAGCTGCGTCGCAGTCTTCTCTCCAAACGTGGTGTTGTGAATGGCAGCTGTGGCGTGTTGTGCCCATTTCCCCCTCCATTAAACCTCGAGCAGTCCTGCTGGTCCTGATCCACACTGGCAGGGCTTGAAAAGAGCTGTGTGCTGTGTGTGAGCAGACTCGGCAAACAGCTGCTCCACGCTGCCCATTTCAGTATTGCCAGGAACCTATCTGAGGGCAGCAGGTGAAGTGGGGCATGTGCGCATGCTTGATGCATCCCCACTCTCCAACAGCTAAACAACCTGCCTTTCAGACCATGGCGGAGGAAGAATCTGCCCTCCTTTGGAGAAACATTTTTCCGTACCAACACACCACGTGGTTTGAATGTTTTTATAAATGTTTGTTTTTATTGGTATAAGCCACTGAGAAATTTTGCAAAAATGACAGTGAGTGGTATACATTATATGAATATTATTTAAATATACAACAGTCTCATTATCATCATCAACAACAAAAACCTCTTTGCATAAGAAAGGAAATCACATGCCAGCAGCCCAGAATGTTGGAAAGGAGGGGCTGAAGTGCTTCCTCTTCCCGCCCATTAAAAAGAGGGCTGTGCATGCACCTTGCTTCTGTCTGGGATTCCCCTGCCTTGGGGGCCGGCACCTCGCCTTCACGCAAGTCACACAGCCCCTGCCCTGCCGCCAGGGCCAGCAAGCCTTGACTTCTCTTGGGGCAGTGGCTCTCACCGAAGGCAAAGAAGCAAAGAGGTTGCCTCGGCACCAGGTCCCACAGACCTGGATTTGCATGGCTTGGCAGCCCATTGCAGATGACAAGCCATGGAGGGCTCTTGTGGTGTGAAATGCAGACCATTCCCCACCAGGTAGCTTGTTTGAGGGCAACAAGCCACTCTGATAACCCTGTTGCTTCTCCAGTGGTTGCTTCACTTGTGACGGGTGAAGGGAAGGGGCACTCGAAACCTGGAGGAAGGGGGAAGGGAAGGGAAGGGAAGGGAAGGGAAGGGAAGGGAAGGGAAGGGAAGGGAAGGGAAGGGGCAAGTGAGCCTCTATGTCAGAGTGGCGCACTCCCAGTTCTAAACCGTTTTTTGCGGAGGGGCCTCTAATGTGTGCAGACATTTATTCGCATCATCATCTCATTCTTTCACAAGGGTGCCCCTGAGGCAACCCTGGACTTTGTCCAAAGTGGTTCCAAAAAGCCCCACTGCTCCATCACACTTTGTTATGGTTTGACAACTGTCAAAAATGTGCCATCAGGCCAAACCAAAGGCACGAGTAGTCTGTGCTCCAGAACAGGGTGTGGAGGTGCCCTAAGGCGCTTGGTAACATGGGAAAGGGCAAGCCAGCCCCCTTTTTACAGCAGCTGCCCATTCTGATAGCTAGCTGTTAAAACACTGGCTCCTTTTGAAAGGTGCTGTTTTGTTTTGTCTTTTGATCAGGGTTTCCCAGGATTTCTTCACAGGGACATATAAAGGCATGGATGCCCATGTCCCTGTGCAGAAATCTCACGATTCTCTTTCTTGACTGTCATGCCAGTCTTCTCCACTCTTCCTTTACAGAGGAAAGGTGTTTTGGGGCAAGCAGGATTGTCTGTGTATGCTCAGCAAGTTGAAGAGCTTCTCCCTTACCTTGTTGACAGGGCAAGCCCTCCAAAAGTGTCCATTCTGTAAGCATTTTTCCCAAATTGATGTTTCTTGACCAACTTTTCAAAAGAAGATTGCTTCCCCACATGTGCAAATTGATGAGACAAGGACAAATTGGGCAGGGACCATGGCAGGTACGTTCATGCCCAAGTAACCTACAACAATTGGAAGCAGAAATGTGTTGATCTGAATTTTCAAGACCTTTGCTAGTTGTGTACCTTTATTTGCACTTTGGGATTCTTTTTCCAATTCTGGGTAATTTTTTTTAAAAAATCTTGCTTGTTATTTGTTTGTTCCAAGTTCAGGTAGAAACTTTTTAATGTAATAAAAATGAATAGATTACTTTGGACTAAAGCCACAATTGTCACAATATTATGGGAAGTCAAAGCTGACAAAGATGCAGTACATTTTTAAATAACACTGATAGTCTTATAATCTGCATTATTTTCCCCACCCCACCCAACCCCAAGGGGGGTAAAATTCTGACAGAGGCCTGTCTCTAGGTCATCTTGTTCCAGCCTTCCTAGAAAGAAGATTGTATCTCTTCTTGGGGCAGTTTGTTGCATTCCTTAGCATACTTTGACAACATGCTGGGTAGAAGTGACTGTTGCACTAAAAAAAAGGTTAACACTTTTGATTGGATACAATTCAGCCAAAGTTCAGCAGTTTGAAGCTCACTGCCGCTTATCGGACAGTTTTAAGTGCTTAACTTTTCCCAAAGCATTCCTATTATTGCGAGGTAGTTTTATTATGGAACTGCTTAATAGCACAATCCCACCATCCATGCAGCAGATGTTCATAAGCCCCTGCCTCTGAACCGGGAGGCTCAGAAGGCTCATGCCTCATGCCCTGCATCTTCTCCAGATGGCCACTTGTGGCTGTCCAGAATTAGCACTGAGGAAGGGGAGGGAAGGAGCTGGGGTGCTGATTGGAATCAAAATCAGCATAACTCTGCCTAGCCCAGCCCCAGCCCCCTGGCATGCCCTCTTTCTCTCTTTGAGGCCCAGTTTCCACCACAGAGGTGGAGCCAGCATGGTCCTTTCTGCTCTAGCTGCAAGGGGGCAGGACAGTGGTTTGGCCTTTGGAGTCCCAGCTCCAAGACTTTCAAAGGTTCTTATGGCCTCCCAGACAATGTGGGAAGCTCATAGGATTCTGCTGCCCCATTACCTTTGTATTAGAATGAAGTGTCCCATCCCAAAGAGCCATGCCTAGTTTTTTCTTCTCCTTAAAGATAAAGTTGTGTGCAATTGCCTGATTCCTTTACACAGTCTGTAAACAGGAAAGACACCATGTGCAATGTTACCTCCATGAATACAATGCAACTTGTGACATAGAGTGCATCTGTGCGTATGCAATTGGAGTAGGCATGGCTGGATTGATGGCCAGGCTGCTGCATCAACCTGCTTTTGGGATGATGCAACAACATTTGAACAATTTTTAAGGCTATTTCTCCCAATACGCTTTCCTTTTGTTATGGATTATTAAATAAATAGTTGTGCACCTCGTAGTCTAACCCTAGTCCACTGTTCTTTTATTACTATTGGTGTTACAGAGGTCTGTGCAACTCCCCTGCCATGTTCTCTGGTCTTTTCCAAGCCCTCTTTGCTTCCAACAGCATTACTGAAGTGTGGACTTCCAGCATGAATGTAGGTGTTATCCTGAGAGATGAGCCTAAGTTTTGAAAGTGCTATTTCACCATAATGCCAGCAGGTGGCACCGTACTTGCGATAGACTCATGCATATCTGGCATATTTAGCAGCTTCAGGAAAAATCCGTGCTGTGCTTCACCAGCCCGTCCTTGCTTTCTCTGCAGCACATTCTTGCCACAGCTATCCCTTTCTCCCCATCTTTCCTTCACCTTTCCTATGCCTGCTCCATCCCAGAACACACAGAGATAGCCCAAGAGCCACTGGGGTGTAGGGGTTCAGAGTGCAGGACTGGAGGTTGGGGAATCTGGGTTCTGGTCCCCACTCAGCCATGGAGCCAACTGGGTGACTCTGGGCTGATCACAGACTCTTATCCCAACAGACCTCACAGGGTTGTTGTTATGAGGAGAAGACTGTGAGCAGAAGGAGGAGAATTATGAAAACCACTTTGGATTCATTGTAAGAAAACAAATTCTTGATATCTTTACCTCTCAGTATAATCTCTCATGCAGGGCACTGATTGTGAAAACCCCACAACTAAGCAGCAAATGAGAATAAAACTATTGTGGGGACAAAATGACCAACCATGCACAAGAAAGACCTCCAAGCTGGCATCTTCCAAAAGTCCCAGCATCCCTAGCCATTGGACTTGCTAGATGGGTCTTTCTTATTTATTCATCTTATTTATATTCTGCCTTTTTTCCTATAAGGAATCCAAGGAAGCCTAATAATCCTCTGCCTTTCACCTTATCCTCACAAGAATCCTATGTGGTAGGTTAGGCAGAGAATCAACACCTGTTCCAATGCCACTCAGTCAGCCTCACAGCACACTTGTGGTAAGGTCCAACACACCCAAACTAGGGCCTAAAATGCCAGAGTTTTTGATCACCATAAGCATTGGGGTGCCATAAATGCTTGTCTTATCCCAAATTTAATAAACCACCCTTGCTACCTGTTCTTAGCCACATTTATTTGGAAGTCCCAGTTTGTTCAATGGGACCTACTTCCAAATACCTGTGTACAAAACTAGATGGACCAGTGGCCTGAATCAATGTAAGACACCTTCCTATGTATGTTTCCTGCTCCGGCTCAAAACGTTGATTTCTGGCCCTTTGTTTATGGTAGGAGAGATGCTTGTTCTGCAGATCTTGGGCTGTGTCTCCTGCCTAGGGATGTATGAGCATTCAGTTTGTGCTCACAAGGCAGGTGGTTTTGCTCCCTTCCCAGCCTTGAACACAAGTATATGCATGTTCTCTAAGAAGGGTTTCAAAATCTCAAGCATGTGTTTACTTTTGAATATTGCACATATTTCAGAGAAAAAAGTTCAAAGTTACACTTTTTTAAAAAATAGTGTATGGGGAAGGTCACATCATTTGGGGAAGGTTACATCACTCTAAAAATGTTAAGACTTGTATGCCATTTCCTCTTTGGATCATGCTCAATTCACACCATTTCCCTCTTCCCACAAATCTAATAGCAATTGCAGGCTCTTGTGGAAAGAAGAGCACCCAGCTGATGCTTGGGGAATCTGGACAAATGCAGAAGCTGCTTTTCATCCATCTCACCTCCTTTCTTCCTTTTCCTTAGGCAGGCAAGCAAGGACTGATAAGAGTAGAAGCCCAACAAGCTCTGGAGGGCCTTGTGGTCTCCACCCCTGCAGTATCCTTACACTCTTGCTTCTCTCCCTTTGGGTCCAGGGACAGGTGGACACTGTGGGAAGGTGTGGCACAAGAAGGAGAAGATTAACAAACATTCTCAGGGCTCTTCTCCAGGCAAAATAAGAATCCATGAGGGTGACTAAGTTTAGAAGAACACACTTCCTTAATGTGTAGTCAAGCTACTTTATAATTAGTCACTCTACAATAATTAATTGCACATCCTTTAACAGTTAACTCAGCCATGTTATCCATTGTTCAAAGAGCTTCAGGTGCAAATGAAATATTGAAGCAGTTAAGTTAAATATATATAACCAGAAATCCAACCTGTAGTTCTGTTAGGTGAAGTGCAAGTGGAATTCTGACACTTCTTCCAAAGGTTACTTACATAATGTATTGTGGCCACTGAAAGTGGAAATGGAAATTTACAGCACATATCCTCCATACCAAGGGAGATACCTTTCATTATTAAGGTGTCCTGAGTTGGGACAACTGAGTGCACTTACTGACCTCAAGCAAGTAACTTAGGCTGCAGTTTTATACCATTGATCCCCCTGGACAATGCACACATTAATGCCAGTTAGGGGTGTGAGGGAAAAGCTCAGAGCAATGCTGCCAGGAGGCCAGACTGTCACCAGACTCTCCTACCAGGGTCACACAAGGCAGCATGGTCTAAGTGGAGACACAAGACTAAGATGCACCCTCCCTCTCTGGGAGTAATACTCTCATCAGAATGGTTGTCTAATGATGATGAGGCAGAGAAACTCCTGAAGGGCAGCTACTGGGCAGCAGCAAAAATGGAAGGCGACACTGGCAGAGCCTCTTTTGCAGACAATGGCAGTGACACTCAGACTAACTCTGGTTAGTCTCATGCAGAAGAAGGCAATAGTAAACCATTCCTGAATCTCCTTACCTTGAAACCCTAGGATGAAACAATCCAAAATAGAACAAAAGATAGTGCCAGTCCCAGGCTGAAGGGCATGCCACCTGCTCCCAGGGAAGAGCAAAGGACAAGGACAAAGACGACTGCTGCTAATGATGCCAGTAGGTCAGAGCTGAAAGGAAGTCTACATGTTGTGCAGGACATGGAATGTGAGGAGCATGACTCAAGGCACAGTGGAAGCCCTAAAGCAAGACATGGAATACTTGGTGTGACAAAACTAAAGTGCACCAGAGTGAGAACTTTCAACCAGAAATGTACAACGTGTTTTACTCTGGAAATGAAACTCAGACAAACCGGAGTGGACCTATAGTGAGGTAAAATGTTGCTAAATGCAAAGTCTGACTGAATCACGATCAAAATTCTCAGAAAACCTATTACCATGACCAACAATGTGTAGCAGTCCATATTTCTGGCATCTGATTGGTTGACTGTGCACATGGGCATCACCAAATGGCCAATCTAAAAAGCAAACAGACTGTGTAATTGAAAGAAAGGGATGGAGAAGTTCTAGTCTAGCTGCCAAAACAAGACTAGGAACACAGTGTGGCATTAGTGCCCATGAACTTTTACTCTTACAAATCAGAGTGGAGCTGAATAAACTGTAAGGCCGAAATGCAACTTCTTGAGGAATCTGACGTCCATATAAAGAACAGATTTGCTTTACTGAGTTCAGTTGACTACAAACTAGACTGAAGCCAGAGACATTCTTAGCAAAGAATGCTACAAGACAATACCTGAAACAAAAAGAAAGAACAAGCCTGGATGGGTGACAGAAGAAAAGCCCACAATTTGCTAAGGACAGATGAGAAACACAATCAAAAGGAGGCAGAAATTGTGTCAGAATTCCTAAATGCATCTTTTCAGTGACTGTTGTGTAGAGATAGAAGGACTATTGCAATGACCAGTGCAAAGACATAGAAGAGAACAACAAAAGAGGAAAAACAAGAGGCCTTTTCCAGAAAAGCCCCAAAAGCAAAGGGAAATTCAAAGACAGGATCATATGAACTGACCATGAGAAAATAAAACCCAGGTGGAAACAATACGTGGAAGAACAAGGCAGAAGAGATAAAAAGAATGACTGACTCCTTTGAGGAGGAAACATGAGGAAGAGCCTGCAATACTGGAAAATGGAGCGAAAGCTGCTCTGAAAACACTGGAAGGAATCAAGTGCCGGGAGTAGACAGTACATCAACAGAACTATTTCAAGCTGCAGAGACTGAATCAGTCCTAATCCTAAAAGGATGGTGCCAGCAAATATGAAAAATGAGGGGCCAGCAACAATAGAACCACGGCACTAATTTCTTGTGCAAGCAAAATCATGTTCAAGCTGTTGCAACAAGAGTTTTACCCTATATGGAATGAGACATACATGATGTTCGAGTTGAATTCTGAAGTACAGACACTTGTGATCATATATATTGCCTAGTGGAGCATCCCAAATGATTTCAGAAGATCGGTCTATGCTTTATAGAGTGTAGCAAAGCCTTTGACTGTGCAGATCATGAGTTGCTCATGATCACAGAGGGGTACCATCTGTTTAGAAAGGACAGGAAGGGAAAGATGGGTAGGGGCGTAGCTTTATACATCAGGGAAGGGATAGGATGCAATGAGACAGAATGTGACATAGATGGGGATCTGATAGAGGTGGTCTGGGTGAAAGTAAAGGGTTTCAAGGGGGAGGGACCTGACAGTGGGGGTATGTTATCGCCCTCCAGGTCAACTTGAGACCCTGGATGATGTCCTGACAGGCCAGATTCTAAGGATATTTCGGGGCAGAGGCACAGTAATTATGGGAGATTTCAGTCTCCCGGATATTAGTTGGGAGACTCACTCGGCAGTGACAGCCAGGTCAAGTCACTTCCTAGAAGCTATAGAGGGAGGGTTTTTCACACAGAGGGTCCAAGAGGTGATGAGAGGGGGAACATCCTTGACTTGGTCTTGACCAACAGGGAGGAGCTGATAGATGAGGTACAGATTAGGGAAGCTCAGGATGCGAGTGATCACTCCATCCTTTGCTTTGAGATCAGGGGACTGCGGACGGGCAGCAGGTCGAGCAGTAGAAGCTGGGACTTCAAGAGGGCCAACTTTGGCCAACTGAAGGCCAGACTGGGGAAAGTCTCCTGGGATAGGTTACTGGAAGGTAAGCAAGTTGAGGAGGGGTGGATGGCACTCAAAAGGGAGGTTTTGGAGGTACAAGCCTTGATGATACCTATAGTTAGTAAGGCAGGGAGGCGAAGGAGAGCACCGCCATGGATGCGAAAGGAGGTGGTTAGAGGGATTAGGTGCAAGAGGCTGGATAGGGAAGGGAAGCTGGCAGCCACACAACACGGCTTCTGCAAAAACAGGTCCTGCCAGGCAAACCTTGTGGAATTATATGACAAGATTTCAAGGTGACAAGGAGGAGATGCAGTGGATGTGGTTTACCTGGATTTCAGTAAGGCCTTTGACCAAGTGCCCCATGATATCCTGGTGGAGAAACTGAGGAGTTTTGGGATACACCAATGTACTGTCCAGTGGATTAGGGCATGGTTGACTGACTGAAAGCAGAGGGTAACCATTAGTGAGGAATCATCAGGAAGGTGGCCAGTGACAAGTGAGGTCCCCCAGGGCTCTTTAATCTTTTCATCAACAGCATGGAAGAAGGGGTGAACAGTCTGCTGATCAAATCGCAGACGATACTAAAATGGAGGCAGTGGCCACAACTGAGGAGCAAGTACTCCAGATCCAAAAGGATCTGGACAGACTATGGAAGTGGGCAGGAGACAATAGGATGGCGTTCTATGTGGATAAATGCAAGGTCTTGCACTTGGGGCATAGGAATAGGTGTCATAAGTATAGGCTAGGTGATAAGTGGCTGGAGAGCAGCACTTGTGAAAGGGACCTCGGGGTGCTGGTTGATTGCAGGCTAAACATGAGTCAGCAGTGTGATGCCGTGGTCAAGAGGA
Organism: Varanus komodoensis; assembly: GCF_004798865.1. Taxonomy (NCBI): domain Eukaryota; kingdom Metazoa; phylum Chordata; class Lepidosauria; order Squamata; family Varanidae; genus Varanus; species Varanus komodoensis. The sequence continues at coordinate 14,177,379 of NW_025335627.1, forward strand.
CGAACGCCACCCTTGGTGGCATAGCCAGATGTGTGGCTTCTAGATCAAGAGAGGTATTACTACCACTCTATACGACTCGGGTGCGCCCACAACTGGAGTATTGTGCTCAGTTTTGGGCCCCTAATTACGGAAAGGATATAGCCAGGTTAGAGTCAGTGCAGTGTGGGGCCACAAGGTTGGTGGCCGGTTTGCAGGGGATGGGGTATGAGGCGAGACTGAGGGAACTGGGTTTCTTCAGCCTGGAGAAGAGGAGACTCAGAGGGGATATGTTTTAGCCCCAGGATTTGTTTTAGCCCCCTGTCTGTTCAGTCTGTATGCTGAATATTTCATAAAGGACGCAGTATTAGAATCAGAGAAGAGGAGGTGAAAAATATTGGAAGATATTCCAATAATTTCTGATATGGATCAGGGCCCTCCTAATAAAAGTTATATTTTGAAATAAAGAAACCTCTGCCTCCCTTCCTACACCCCCAAACAATTTAGGGTTTTTCCATCCAGGCTCTCTTTATGGGAATGAAGATGGCACCTCAGGCTCCTCAAATGAGTCAACAACCAGCTAATTATTTCCTCAAATGCACAATGCTGCTGGCAGGGAGAAGTTACAATGCAACCAGTTTGAATCCACAAACTATACCAACTTGCTAATCGATGTGTAACTCACTAATGGTGTATGTGCCTTGTTAGTACCTTCCAGCACTGGCCACTGTTGCAACAGTATCTTGTTGGAGCTTCAGAAATACCTGCCAGCTGCTTCTCCACTTGCTGTCATAATACTAAACCAGTTTACTCCTTGTCCTTATGGAATTTCCTATCGCGGTCTGTAAAAGCAAACATTGAAACCTGTTAAATTCTGTAACTTTTGATTGTTTTATTTTTAATCTGTTTCTCAATTACCTGGTATATCATAATGTTTTCCTGATTTATTGTCCTTGTGTGCTTCCCTATTGTTCTTGTATTTCGCCCATTTAAAGTCTTATTCCCTTCCCTGCAATGTGTATGTGACACCAACTCTATAAAACACTCTGCATATGTTCAATCCTTTGTAGCCAGTTTTACTGGCTAACCTTCAGCACTGTTGTAGTTTGGTATATCTTTGCTGTTAATACACCGTTGAGTGCTTGACTGTACACTGCCTTTGGACCTGGACTTTCATTCTTCGCAGGTCTGAATTCCTGACACAGGCAGATGGCCCTGCATCACCGGTAGAAAGCAGCAATGAACTAAAATGACCCTGACAAAAATGAAAGAACGTGCCAAAGTAGGGCTGCAGCTGAACATTAAGAAAATAAAGATGATGACATGAGAAGAAGTTAACAGCAACATTGAGATCAAAATTGTGAAAGGTCTTGCATAACTTACATCAGTGATCAATTCAATGGGAGACCGCAGCCAAGGAATGTGAAGAGGACCAAGACTTGGAAGGGCAGCCGTTAAGGAACTAGAAAAGTTCTTCAAATGAAAGGGCATTTCACGGGAAACCAAGGCCATGATCATACACACTACTGTATTCCTGATCTCTGTGTAAGAAAAGTGATGCCTTTGAAACCTGATGCTAGAGGAAAGCTTTGTGCCCAACAACAAGTCAAACAACTGGTCCTAGATCAAATCAATCCAGAACTTGCCCTGGAAAGAAAAAGGAGGGTGAGGCTGTCATGCTGAGGCTGCCATACTCTGCACATCATGTGAAGACAGGTCTCTCTGGAGGCAACAACCATGCTAGGGAAACTCAACAGAAGGCAAGGAGGAAGACCAACTATGAGGTGGATCAATTACATAAAGAAATCCACAGCCTTGAGTTCACAGGCATTGAAGAGGGTTCTCAAGGACTGCAAATTTTGGAGGGCAGTCATTCACAGGGTCACCACTGGTTAGAGATGATGTGGGACACATAAGAACAGCATTTGATAATAAGCCCCAGTGACCTTTACTTTTGACTTTACATGGCTAGGATTCGTGGCTAGAAAATGCTTGCCCATATATTCGATACTTTCACATTTATAGGACAGAATGTGAGCCCTTATATGGAAGCACCCATTTCTATTGCTTCTCATCATGTGGCACCCAAATCAGATTTGTGATGGAGCACAGAGTTCAGTACAATTACAGGGGGCTTTCCTGTTCTAACCATGTCTATGCTATAATCATTCATTACTTTTATGTGCATATTAAGGCATAATCATAGATCTCATAGATATAATAAATCATAGATATATGCCTTTAAAAGGTTAAAATGTTAAAAAATCAGCTGAATTTACTGATATCTGTGCCACTTAAATATGCAGAGAAATCTGCAATGTGTTAAAATGATTTTGAATTTCTAAGAATGTGACTTTCAGATTCTGTACCAGATTGGCTTTTCTGAATTCACATGGATACTGTTTGAATACAGACCACTTAAAAAAACTTTCTGTAATTTTACACACATTTATATGCAAAAATACTGTAACTTTACAAGGCAACCAAGAATGCACATTTCTTCTATAGAAGTGATTCCCATAGTGGGTGGTACTGGGGCAGTGGAAAGATCCAGGGGGTCAGTGAGGAAAAAAGGGGGTGACCGAAGGATATTAGGAGATTACAAGTAGCCCCCTGGTTACAAGCAACCCGTTACAAAAGCATCAGTGGCAGCCAGCTCCCTAGAAACACCATAGTCATGCCTTTTCATTCACAGTATGAACTTGACCATACCCAGGCCAGTGTGTTTTGGGGCAGGTGTAGGGCACACAGTTCCCCTTCAGTTTTTCTTTAGCATTTGCCCTTATACCCCATCCCTCAGGTGCTGCAAGGCCATTTATGGTGCGAAAAAAAGAAAGAAAATGGCTGCACAAAGGACCCTTGAGGTCGGAATCAAGGAAGCTGCTCCAGTGGTAATTGCCCCTCCAGCAGCACAGTCAGAGCCTGGCTCTCCACCACCAGGTCCATCTCCATCATCCTCAGTTAATGTTACCTCAAGAATGTTCTAAACTGCTTTTTGTTTGGTTTTTTTAATACTGTGTGCTTCACACATGCACATGTATTCGCTCTCTCTCTTCAGCACCTGTGGTGACTTTATTATTAGTGTATTATTATCATTATTACAATAGTGTATTGTGTTTAAGATGTTTTAGTGAATATGGAAGTTTTTCTTAAATGTTTTATACCATATGCATAGACTAAGATAAATATTTGCTTACTCATGTGATCTGACTTGCATACAGATTTGACTTACGGACGTTGGCAGGAACGGAACTTTTCCTTAACGCAGGGACTACAGCAACAGAAACAAAGAGGGCCAAGGGGCAAAAGTTTCGAAGGAGCGCTGGGGAGCCTGTTCTCCTCCCGCACAGCCCTGCAGCTGCCACCCACCGCACTGCCCCCTCCTGCTGCCTGGTGAGAGTGGAGATGCGGGACTGCGGGGAGAGGCCAGGCAAGCAAGGGGTCTCGATTAATTGATGGTAGTGCAACAACCCTGGCACCGCTAATGCAGAGAAAGAAGCAGGGGGTGCTGGGTTGATCACCCAAGAGGAAAGGGGGCAGCAGCCTGAAAAAGTTTGGAGACCACTGTCCTTTAGCATGACAATGGGTATTTTGGAGGATTTGCATATATGAGGGAGAATGCCCATTTTGGGGAGTCAGAATTTGCATAAATATGTACAAAGACATTTGTGCAAAATATGATTCCATCAGTGAGCAGAGAATGGAATGAAGCCTACAACCCATGAAACACAGACAAATAGATTTTGCAGCAATTGCATATCTGTTGCTGTTTTGCCTTTAGATCCCACCTTTTTTCCTTTGTGAGAGACCCAAGGTAGGGACCCCTTCTCCGTTTTCTCTTCATAGCAGGCACCCTATGAAGCATGTTAGGCTGCCAGTGAGTGCCTGGCCCAGAGTCACCCAGTGAGCTTCACGGCTGAGCGTAGCTTGCAATCCACATCTGCCAGGCCCCTGCCCAGCCCTCTGACACACCGGCTGCAACGGCTTTTGACGTTCTGAACGCCCAGTCACGCTCACTTCTTATTTCAGGCTTTCTCCAGGCAGACACAGAGAACATAAAGTGGGACGGCAACAGAATGCAATCTATTGCAACTTCCCTGTGATGCAGCTTCGGGCTCCCATTCATTTCACCGAAGGGCAGCGGGTGGGTTGGCTTCACCAATGTGGCGAAGGATGTCCTGCTGTCACAGTCACGCTTGCCCACCCCTTTGCTTTGAGTAATGCCTCTCCATGGCCCCAGCTTGGCATTAGCTTTGACAGCCCAGCTTTCAGTGCTGTGCCATGCAGACCCCCACATCCCGACTTGGGAACAGCAGGTGGGTAAGCCAGTCCACAGGGTGAGCAGAGCAGCGGATTCCAGGCAGTGTGAATACCGTGCATTGGCCACTACTCGGGGCTCAAAGGAATCTGGTGACGTAGGGTGGGTAGTGACAGGCAGCGTGCTACTCAGAGTCGCAGTGTGCCTCTGCGTGCATTTGTGTGCATGTGTGTTAGAGACAAGATGCATCCGCAGCAGCAGCGGCCCCGTTTACAGCACAATCGTATGCCTGTCTGTTCAGAAGTAAACCCCCTTATGTTCAATGTGGCTCACTTCAGGCGCTGCACATAGAAGGGGTGAGCCATACCCAAGCCTCCTGGGGTACCCATTCAACATGCAGCAGCTTACAACTGTAGCCATTCACCCTATGAGAAATTTAGTCAGCAGGCAGAATTAGGACCTGTGGGGTGAATTATTACATGTACCGCCCTTAAGAAATAGGGGCATTTGGAGCATATGGAATGCTGCAGCACCCATCTGGGCCTGCTGAACCATCTGCAGCCTGTTTAAAGGTGCAAGAAATTCTGATGTTGGCTGCGCCAGTGAACTCAAGGTGGCCAAGAAAGGAAGATTTGCTAAGGATTATTATTATTACTATTATTATTATTATTATTATTATTATTATTATTATTATTATTAGAACATTTCTATGCCGCCCCTTGCCGAAGCCTCGGGGTGGCTTACAACACAATAAAATACAATACAATACAAAAATAACAATATAAAATTAAAATTAATAATATAAAATAAATAAAATAATATAAACGATATAAAAGGAGTTAGAAAAGTTATAAAAGAAAAGAAAAGAAGTCGCCCTGGCCAGATAATCCATCTGTCAGAGAATAAAACACAACTCCTTGCAGCATGCAGGAGTACTAGGACAGGTACCAGTTTGCTCACGAGCAAGCTCTTTCGTATTGCTCTGTAAGCATCATTGTAGGAACCCGGGGAATAGCAAGGTGTGAATGCATTGCTTTGTCCATTGGTTGCTATGCCCAACTAGGAAAATAATAGTAAGCTCGCATGAATGTTATCCTGTACAACTTCAGGAAGGCCACAGAAAACCATCCTTTACAGTTGCAGTGTGATGTCCTGCAGCTTCCCACAACAAAGAGACTTCAAAACTTTCTTAGTTGTGTCTGTGGGAAATTGGATTGGTCTAAACTCCCCAAATGCATATGTTCAAAGAGGTTCACAGGCACCCCTTGCCATGTACACAGGACAGGTTTGTTGCCTCAAACGCTTGTGCTATGCCCATGTTTCTAGCACCTGTTGAGCAGTTCTAATTCTGAGGCATGCAGCAAGCAGGGCTGTATAAGTAGACTGGAAAGTTTAGGAGAAAGATTGGATAATACCACAGTGATCTCAATCATATTGTGCCATGCTATTTCTCAGGAGCTCTTTCTTCCACTGTGACTGAAGCATTTAAATGGTTTGGTTCCCCAAAGCTACACATAAAATATTGATATGAAGAGTCTATGCACTGTGTACATTACAGTTTCTAAATGATTTTAGCAGTAGGTAGCAAAGCGTTATTTTCCATTAGTAATATTTCAATTTGCTCTTATTATACAGCTTTGTATTAAATTTTCAGGAAACAATAACAATTATACTAGAACATGAATTATTATACTGTTCTGTTTGACATTGCTGTAGCAGTTAGACATATTTAAACTCACCAGAGCAGTCTCAGTGGTGAGATATAGAACTCTTTCGGTATCCTTATGCTTGTCATGAGTCCTGAGTCTTTGCTGCCTCTCACTATGTAGTTGACGGTCCATGAACAGCCGGCCATACTTCCCATCACAGATCAGACCCAGGGACTCAGTTGTCATTTGAAATAAACAAGCATTCTCAGTGCTGACCCCAAACCCCCTGAGACAAGAAGGAATCCCCTCACTGCAGTTTGCTTCCATCTGCAACTGGGAATAGCTCAACCTTCCCCAGCCCAGTGGGCTCCAAAAGTTTTTGATTGTAAGGCACACCCTTCCAACCCATTGTCCCTACAGGTTGGGACAGATGAAGTGAAGGATTAGATTGTACAGATTTCTTCTCAGAGGGCTTGTATCCTTTCCCATCCTCACCAGCCCCGCCCACTTCGAGGAATCCCATTCAAACTAGCCATGATGGCAGCCCACTCCTGGGCTGCGCTGGCGCATGCAGGAGCCCAGTCCTACAGTGGGGCCAGAATGGCAGCCACAGCAGACCCCATCCCCCCATAACAGCCAAAGGCTGTTCCTATGCAGCAATGGCAAACAGTAGTATGATATGCAGGCACAAGAAGGGCACCGAGATTCCCTGCCCATCTCCGCTCTTCACAGGAGGGAGAATTCTGTGTTAGGGTAGAAATTCTATCTGTACTTATTTGGGAATCGATTCCATTGAAAGCAGTGGGATTTACTTCTGAGTAATCATGGGGAGGATTGTCTCTCTTTCTGCATTCTTCCTAAAGAAGTTCCATTTCTCTCCTCCCCTGCTGTCCTCCAGGTGCCTGCCTCCCTGCCTTGCTTGCTAGCCACTTTTCCAGTACTAGCAGGCTTCTACAGCATTGGCCCAAGCTGCTCCGGTGGGATTTTCCAGTATGCCTCAGGATTGCTGGCTCCATCTCAAAAGTCCTGGCACCCATGACTGCATGAGATATATTTACCTGAACAAGCTGAACTAGTCCGTTTGCTTTCTGGGATGTTTACAGGTTTTGATCTGCAGTCGAAGAAGAGCTGAAAGTGGGAAGCAGCAAATATTTGAAGCTGTATTCTTTTGTAACAACCCCACCCAAGACCCCTAAATAACTTTCAGCTCTGCTGGCAGGAGTGGCCCTTCACTCAGCTTTGAAGCTTGGAGAATCAGAAGCATAATAGAATAGCTTATTTTCTGATCCAGGTACAGCCATTCCTAAGCCAAGCATTCCTTCTGGGTCATCAACATTTGACAAATGAGGTGTATTTCCAGTTTGGTTGCAAGAAAACCTTTTGAGGGCTTGAAACTGCTTTGCAGCTGAATTGGGTTCATCTCACCCCCAACCCCCCCCCATCTTTCCAGGAGAAGGGAAGGAGCAAGTTGTTCTGTATTATGGAATGTCTAGAGTGAAGGAGCAGAGCATTTTAGCACACTGGTGAAGGAAGCTTAGAATTTGAATGATAAAGGAAACCAGCCTTTCCCAGCTTTGCATCTTCAGATATGTTGAACTACAATCCCCATTGTCCTGAGCTAGCCTGCCCATTGGTCAGACTGTATAGAGATGATGGAAGCTGCAGTACAGCATATCTGGAGAGACCCAAGTAGGGAAAATTGAGTAAATGCATGACAAATGCAAAAACAAAACCAGAAAATTGCCAATTTTTGAATTTGGGATACTATGCCAGGTTGGGGAAGATGGGAGTTGCATGGCCATATTTCCATTAAAATGCCAGGAAATGTCTATAAACAGTAAACTCTTACTCCATCTATCTGTCTATATCTGTAGCATCTATACCTGCAGAGAGAGAGAAAGGAAACATGATTAAAAGCAGAGTTAAAAGCCTAAAAGCAGCAGAATGAGTGATAGTAAGGAGAGCACCATTAAAACCGTGGAATGCTGAAACAGCAGCAGACAAAACTTCATTATTAGGGAGCCCCATGGCAGTATAGAAGAGTACAGACAAAATTAATATGATGTGCTTGTTTGTGAGTTTTTTACTTGGAAAAGTCGTTAGCCAAACATTTTGGTCAAATTTTCAGAAAAATGACATTGTTTTCAAACTTACTCATAACCTGAGGTGGCTGTTGTGTTCTTTATAATGTAGAATTCCCCTCTTGGGTGCACCCCTTAAAGTGGTGAGGGACTTCAGGGTGTCAGAGAGGCCAAGAGCAGGGCTGCGGGGAGGCCAGATGCTCTCGCTAGGCTGGGCTCCTAGCAGGGTCACCCAAGGCAGAGTGGCCAACGCTGAGAGCCTAGCCCTCTGTATCAATAGCAGTCCCAGCTTCTCCCTGAGCAGGAGAGAATGGATGTCTCTGATTGAGGTGGACACAGATACTAGCTGAGGACAAAGAAGAAGCCCCTCGTGTTCCTTGCCTGACCATGAGTAAGACAGGCAACACCAGCAAGTAGTTTTGTCTTAAAAAGGCTCTTTAGTGTAGGAGCACCAACAGTAGAGCGACCCCATGTCCAGTCAGGACCAGCTGCCACCATCATAATACACAGTGAATTTACACATTTATGATATTCTGCAACATTAGCAACAGAAAAATGTCATCGCAGGAAACATTTGGTTAAGTTTCGCACATGGTTATCCTAACCTATACTTCCTTTTAGGGCATCTGGTGTCAAAAGCTCTGCCCTCTTGTGTCTCTCTGACAGAACCCTAAATAACTGGCCCTTGTTAAGTCATCAGGAAAAATTTACATTTTTCAGTCCCTCCTTCTGCCCCTAGAAAATCTTTAGATGATTGTTAGGCCACATGATCAATAACATCTTAAGGGGCAACCGATATCCCCTTAAGTATATATACAAAACTGCCAGCACACCATGCTGCTCCGGGATGAGGCACAAGTCAATTTCTTCCAGAGTCTGAGAAAAGGATGCGTGTGAAATGTCTGCTTCTGGAAGTTTGTTCTTCTTGAATATGGCATGATGAATTTGATAGGATGGGTCCAGATGGCAGATTGTGTGTTGCTGCTTAGGTTGGTTTCATAGGTTGGTTGTTGGTTGGTTGGTTCTTTCTTTTTTTATGATTTTATAGCAAAGTTCCTGGTTTTTCTGGCATTGGCTCCTTGGACTTGCAAGTCTTGTCTTGCTCCTCTTTTTTTTGGTTGCAGTTTTGTACTATTGAACTTCTTCGAGGTAGTTTGCAGGTCTTATGGGCTTCTTTAATCACTGACCACTCTACTCTGATAAGGCTTTGCAGGCATAAACACGGGAGCTTCTGGATTGAAGTTGCCAGAGAGTTGTTTGTTGTTGAGCTCTCAGTGCCCTTCCCTTGACACTGAGTTCAGATTTTGGCTCCAGGACCAGACTTTATGCTTGGATCCAGCATCCAGATTCTTCTTTTGCCCTCACAGTGATTCTTGTCACTAGGATTACTTTCTTCTTTTGCAGGCTTTGGAATAGGAAAAGCAGCACAACTTTTTTGTTTGTTTGTTTTTGGTTAAAGCACAATTTGAACTTTGTCTCGGGAATTTATTCTAGTATAAATCAGATTTCTTTGCAGAGTAGAGGTTGCTAGGGTTCAGAGGTTCCTCACAATGTAACTCAGCTGTTTCTAGCTCTTCCACCACTGTAGTCCTTGGCATTTGATTGCGGCCTGAGAACTTGGAATGGACTTTCTTGTCAGGGCTGAAGGGACTCTTTCCTCTTTTATTTACACCCAATCTCTGCTGAACTGGATGACACAGTTCATCTGGTTTCTAAGGGTATGCAGCTTAAATCTGTGAATGAAAGGCCTTCACACACTTCATTAGGGCTTGCATTACTTCACCTGCTAACAAAATACTCTGAAAAAGACCATTTGTTGGGGGAAGAAAATGTTGAAATAAAACTGGAGAAGATGATAGACAGTATCTGGCCATTTTATCTTTGTCCTAGAACAAGTCTCCTCAGCCCAGTCTTAAAGCTTCTGTTTCCATTCTAGCCAATGTAACATGATAAAGACAATGGAACCTTTTGGTACAATTTATGGACCATTTTGTGGACCAAAAAATGTGCCATTTTGGTTGACTTTATGGACCATGTTGGAACAACAACTTCTTGTTTACAGTGCCTTTTGGCTCTGGCCTCTTGGCAGAGTGGCAGAGGCTGGGAGAGAGTGCTGAGTGACCAGGGGACTGGCGAAGGCAAGGTAGGAGCTGCGCAGCAGAGCAGAGGGCCAGGAGCAGCAGAGAGGAAGGGGCGGGGCCAGAGGGGCTAGAGGGGCCAGGAGGGAGCAGGGGGCGGGGCCACCGGCCTGAGGGACTGATAAGACGTCGTCCCTTGTCTGCGGCCCAGACTGTCCGGAGACTCCCTTCCCTGAGACACAGAGGTTTGATTGATTGTTTGTTTGTTTGTGTCGTTTGTGCTGTGCTGTGCTTTGTTTTTCTTCCAATTTAAATTTAAGTTTATTTTATCCTTGTGTGTGTGTGCAAGTGGGTTTTTGTCTGGGAAAACTGGGCAAGTGAGAGGAACTGCAGGACAGACAAGGCAGGGAACCAAGGTAGGGTGTCGGAAGAGCTCCCAATGGCAGACCAGGAGATGGCCTTGGCGGGAGTCACAGGTGTTGCTGTCCGCTGGGAGAGCTGCAACATGTTCGCCCTTCTCCCCCAGGAGAGGCAGGGATACACTTGCCCTCAGTGCAAGATGGTGACCCTGCTAGAGGAGGAGGTGAGGTGCCTGAGGGCCGAGAGAGCTCTCCAGGCCCCCCTGGAGCAACCCCCCTCTGGACAGAGGGTTGAGGGAGAGGCCACGGCAGGAGCAGCCATGGAGACATGGAGGCATGTCACCCACAGGAGGAGGAGGCCAGCACGGCCTCCTCCTTCTCCTGGCACCAATCTAGAGCTGGGAAACAGGTTCTCTCCACTTGGGGAGGCTGGGGCTGATGAGGCCTCGGGGGACCAGCAGGACCCCCAGCCTGAGACGTCAGGCAGCAAGGGGGCCGCTGCAGGAGAGGCGAGGGCCAGGGCACGGCCGCCCACCAGCACCGGAAAGGTACGGCAGCAGGTGATCGTTGTTGGGGACTCTCTGCTGAGGGGCACTGAGCCGGCAGTGTGCCGCCCCAACCTGGAGACAAGGGAGGTTTGCTGCCTGCTGGGCACACGCATCCAGCATGTGAAGGACAGAGTGGAGCATCTTGTTTGCTCCGGGGGTCACCAGCCGCTCCTGGTGATCCATGTGGGCACAAACGATGTGGCCAGGAAAGGTGTGGTTGGGACCACCAGAGACTGTGAGGACTTGGGGAAGAAACTCAGGGAGCTGAAGGCCCAAGTGGCCTTCTTGTCAATCTTACCTGTCCGGGGATTTGGGCCAGGAAGGGACAGGAGGGCCTCTGAGGTGAATGACTGGTTTAGGGTGTAGTGCCAGAAGGAAAGCTTCAGGTTCCTCGACCACGGCACTCGTTCTCTTGCCAATGGACTTCTGGCAAGGGACCGACTGCACCTCACGAGGATGGGGAAAAGGTCCTTTGGAGATGCTCTAGCGAGCTTCGTCCGGAAGACTTTAAACTGAGACGGGGGAGGTTCAGGCCCCCCAGGAATGTGTCTGCACTGGACAAGTGTTGGGGGAGGATCAGGGCTCTGGGAGCAGGGTTTTAGAGGTACTGCAGGGACTGACAGGACTCCTTCAGAGAGGGGCCAGGTATTAGGGAGGATGGGAGGAAGGAGGAGGCTGGGAACTCCAAGGGAAGGAAGCGGTGGGAAGGAGTTGAGGTGCATGTACAGCAATGCTAGGAGCATGGGTAATAAGCGGGAAGAGCTTGAAGCTCTCCTGGGAATAGGAGGGTATGATCTGATGGGAGTCACAGAAACTTGGTGGGATGAAAGGCAAGTCTGGAATGTGAACATAGAAGGGTAACACCTTTTTAGAAAGGACAGGAAGGGAAAGAGAGGTGGGGGCATGGCTTTATACGTCAGGGAAGGGATAGGATCCAGGGAGATAGAATGCAGCACAGATGGGGATTCGGTAGAGGCAGTCTGGGTGAAACTTAGGGGTTTTGACAGGGAAAGAGACCTGACAGTGGGGGTATGTTATCGCCCTCCAGGTCAACTTGAGACCCTGGATGATGTCCTGACAGGCCAGCTTCTAAGGATATCTCGGGGGAGAGACACAGTAATTATGGGAGATTTCAGTCTCCCGGATATTACTTGGGAGACTCACTCGGTGGTGAGAGCCAGGTCACATTGCTTCCTAGAAGCTATAGAGGGAGGGTTTTTCACACAGAGGGTCCAAGAGGCGACGAGGGGGGGAACATCCTTGACTTGGTCTTGACCAATAGGGAGGAGCTGATAGATGAAGTACAGTTTAGGGGAGCTCTGGATGCGAGTGATCACTCCATCCTTTGCTTTGAGATCAGGGGACTGCGGATGGGCAGCAGGTTGAGCACTAGAAGCTGGGACTTCAAGAGGGCCAACTTTGGCCAACTGAAGGCCAGACTGGGGAAAGTCTCCTGGGATAGGTTACTGGAAGGTAAGCGAGCTGAGGAGGGGTGGATAGCACTCAAAAGGGAGGTATTGGAGGCACAAGCCTTGACGATTCCTCTAGTCAGTAAGGTGGGGAAGTGGAGGAGAGTGCCACCATGGATGCAAAAGGAGGTGGTTAGAGGGATTAGACAAAAGAGGAACCTCCGTAGGAAATGGTACTGGGGGAAATAGACAAAAGGGTATACCGGGAGGAGGAGGCCCGTTGCAGAAGGATTCTTCGCAAGGCTAAGGCTGATTAAGAGCTGAGACTTGCCAAGAATATGAAGAGCAACAAAAAGGGCTTCTTTCAGCATGTAAATAGGAAGAGGAAGGGGAGACAAGTGGTGGGACCACTAAATAAGGAGGAAGGAGATCCAGTGACTGATATGAGGGAACAGGCACAGATGCTAAATGACTATTTTGCCTCTGTGTTCTCCCCAAAGCAGGACGGGGGATATCCGCATAGGAGATTAGATGAGGTTGGGGACTTAGGGGCACAGATTAGAGTCACCTCCCTTGAAGTCGAGGGGCTTCTCAGGGCATTGGACATTACAAAGGTGCCAGGCCCTGAAGGGTTACACCCGAGAGTACTTAGAGAGTTGGCAGGGGTTCTCTCACGCCCGCTGGCCTCCATTTTTGAGACCTCGTGGAGAACGGGAGAAGTTCCAGAGGACTGGAGGGTGGCATCAGTGGTCCCAATTTTCAAAAAGGGTAGTAGAAAGGACATGGGGAATTATAGACCGGTTAGCCTTATGTCCATTGTAGGAAAAACAATGGAAAGGCTCATAATAGAGAGAGATCTAGTGATGCTAGATAGGGAAGGGAGGCTGGCAGCCACACAACACAGCTTCCGCAAAAACAGGTCCTGCCAGACAAACCTTGTGGAATTCTATGACAAGGATTCGAGATGGCTAGATGGAGGGGATGCAGTGGATGTGGTATACCTGGATTTCAGCAAGGCCTTTGACAAAGTGCCCCATGGTATCCTGGTAGAGAAACTGAGGAGTCTGGGGATACACCAAAGCACTGTCTGGTGGATTAGGGCATGGTTGACTGACTGAAAGCAGAGGGTAAGCATTAGCGGGGAATCATCAGGATGGCGGCCGGTGACAAGCGGGGTCCCCCAGGGCTCTGTCCTGGGGCCGATCCTGTTTAATCTTTTCATTAACGACATGGAAGAAGGGGTGAACAGTCTGCTGATCAAATTCGCAGACGATACTAAAACTGGAGCCGTGGCCACAACTGAGGAGCAGGTACTCCAGATCCAGAAGGATCTGGACAGACTATGGAAGTGGGCAGGAGACAACAGGATGGCGTTCTATGTGGATAAGTGCAAGGTCTTGCACTTGGGGCATAGGAATAGCTGTCATAAGTACAGGTTATGTGACAAGTGGCTGGAGAGCAGCACTTGTGAAAGGGACCTGGGGGTACTGGTTGACTGCAGGCTAAACATGAGTCAGCAGTGTGATGCAGTGGTCAAGAAGGAAAACGCCACCCTTGGTTGCATAGCCAGAACCGTGGCTTCTAGATCAAGAGAGGTATTACTAGCACTCTACATGACTCTAGTACACCCGCAACTGGAGTATTGTTCAGTTTTGGGCCCCTCATTACAGAAAGGATATAGCCAGGTTAGAGTCAGTGCAGCGTAGGGCCACAAAGTTGGTGGCCAGTTTGCAGGGGATGGGGTATGAGGCGAGACTGAGGGAACTGGGTCTCTTCAGCCTGGAGAAGAGGAGACTCAGAGGGGATCTGTTGGCGACATACAGGTATGTGAGGGCATGTCACATGGAGATGGGTAGAGACCTGTTCTCCCCTGCAGAGGAAGGCAGAACGCACTCCAACGGAGCAAAGCTCAGGGAGCCAAGGTTTCGTTTGGATGCCAGGAAGCATTCCTGACAGTCAGGACCCCGAGGGTGTGGAATAGGCTTCCACGAGAGGTCATTGAGCCCCCATTGGTTCGGGTGTTCAAGGATAGGCTGGACGTCCACATGGTGGGCATGTCGTGAGCGGAGCCGGCTGGTGCCGGAGGTCAGACTGGATGGCCTGGGAGGCCCCTTCTGACTCGCTCTGTTTTCTATGTTTCTATGTGATGGTACTTGCCCACACACATACTAGCATATAACTCATCTTGAGTATGTGCTGACTTTAAACTAACACATATTTCAAAGAAACACTTGGACATTTGGTGAAATCAGATTCTGTTTTGTCTTACATATTTGCCTACATTCTAGGCCTCACAAATTGGATACACACAACAATAGTGCTAAGCTATTATAAGAAAATCTGGTGCCAGTCAATCAAGATTCACAGTTTTGATCATCTCATAATAAGGATTTTTAGCACAAATCCTTATTTAGCACAATTTCCAGCTGTGACTCTGCCCACACTCATGGTGGCACAAAACACCCTTCAGCTGCCAGGACGTTTTTCTACCTCTTTACCCAAGTGAACCAATAACACATTTGCACAAAGACCGTTCTCAATCTGAAGTTCAAACTGAACATATCTTCTATGCTCAAATTTTTCATGTATCTAAACATTTAGTTTCAGCATTGTAAGAACCAACTTGTACTTTCATGATTTAAAACACAGGTTTTAACCTTGGTCATGTTTTGTTTTGTTTTACTATGCACAGAGCCAAATTTGTGGCTGGAGAGTCAGGTGGATCAGCACACTCCTATCTGGGGTGCCAAACTTGTTGAGTTTGAATCTGAGCTTATCAAACTCCTGAAGGGCAGCTCCTGGGCAGCAGTGGTAGTTGAGGTCAACACTGACTGAGGGTCTTTCACAGACAATGGCAGGGATGATCGAGCTAACCCTGGTCGATACTGTGCAGAAGGAGGCAATAGTAACTTAATTCTGAATTTTCGCACTTGTAAAATCCTGTGATGACACATACCAAAATGAAACAAAAGACAGTGCCAGACTCCCAGATTGGGAGGCACTCAACCTACTACTGGAGAACAGCAAATAGTATGAATACCGTTATTGCTAATGACAAAAATAGATCAGAGCTGAAAGGAAGTCTAGTGAATGACATGCACGGAAGTGAAAGGAAAGTCCAGTGCTGCACAACTCATACAATTAATTGAAATATGGCATGTGAGAAGTATGAATCAAGGCAAAGTAGTAACCCTAAAGCAAGACATGGAATAGTTAAACATCACAGTACTTGGTGTGAGTGAACTAAAGTGGACTTGAATGGGAAATTTTCAGTCAGAAAAGTAAAAGCTGTTTTACTCTCTGGAAATGACAAACTCAAAGGAGACAGAAATAGCATCAAAATTCCTGAATGCAGCTTCTCAGAGACTGTTGTGTAGAGAAAGAAAGACCAATTGCAGTGATGAGTGCAAAGAAAAAGAAAACAAAAAAGAGGAAAAACAAGAGGCCTCTTCCAGAAGACCCCAAAAGCAAAGGGAAATTCAACCCTAGATTAGGAATGCTGAAAGACAAACTCAGGATCATACTAACTGACCAGGAGAAAATAAAGTGAAGGTGGAAACAATATACAAAAGAACAGTAGACAATGGCCCTCAGATTGATATACTTTGCCCCAGAAGGATGATGTTCAAGAGGGCAGCAACCATAGGACTATTGTCTTGATTTCCAGTGTAAGCAAAGAGATGATCAAGATGGTGTAATGAAGAATATAACCCTATATGGAGCAACAAATCCCTGAAATTCGAGCGGCTCCTGAAGAGGAAGCAGCACTTGAGATCTTATTGCAAATATACGTTGGTTACTGGAGTGCCCCAAACCATTTCAGAAGATCAGTCTGTGCTTTATAGAGTGCAGCTAACCCTTTGACTGTGTGGATCATGAGATGCTAAGGTGGTCCTGAAGGAGAGGGGGGTGCCTCCGCATTTGGTTGTCCTGATGCATAACCTGGATCATGGACAAGAAGCCACTGTGAGGACAGGACATGGGGAAACAGCTTGGTTTCCCATGTGCTACACCAGGATTTTTTTTAGCCCCCTGTCTGTTCAGTCTGTATGCTGAACATTTCATAAAGGAAGCAGTATTAGAACCAGAAGAAGAAGTGAAAAATGATGGAAGATGCATCAATAATTTCAGATATGCGTTCACACATTACTGGTAGAAAGCAGCAGTGAAATAAAAAAAAGTGAACAATGTAAAAGCAGTACTGCAGCTGAATATCGCCAATGCTACCAGTCACCAATGCTACCGTCTGGTCCAAAATTATTGGAGGAATTTCAATTATTGCGGCCCAATGATGTGGACAAGGTGCTTGGAAGAGTACGTCCCACCACTTGCCTATTGGATCCTTGCCCGTCTTGGTTAATAAATAACTCCAAGCGCGGGATTGGGACCTGGATCTTGGAAGTGGTTAACGCTTCTCTGAGGGAGGGTCGAGTGCCTGCCCCTTTAAAGGAGGCGGTAATACGACTGGTCCTGAAGAAAGCGTCACTGGATCCAGAGATGGCCACTAACTATAGACCTGTGGCCAACATCCCGTTTCTGGGCAAGGTGTTGGAGCGAGTGGTGGCGGGACAACTCCAAGCACTCTTGGATGAAACTGATTATCTGGATCCTTTTCAGTCCGGCTTCAGACCCGGGTACAGTACTGAATCTGCCTTGGTCGCCCTGTACGATGACCTGTGCAGGGAGAAGGACAGGGGGAGTACATCCCTGTTGGTTCTTCTGGACCTCTCGGCGGCTTTCGATACCATCGACCATGGTATCCTTCTGGATAGACTTGTGGGATTGGGGGTTGGAGGCACTGCTTTGCAGTGGTTCCGCTCCTATCTCAACGGTCGATTCCAGAAGGTAGTGCTGGGGGACCATGTCTCTACGTCGTGGCAGCTATGCCATGGAGTACCACAGGGCTCCATTCTATCCCCTCTGCTATTTAACATCTATATGAAACCGCTGGGAGAGGTCATCAGGAGGTGTGGGCTGCGGAATCATCAATACGCTGATGATACCCAGCTTTACCTCTCGTTCTCCACTAATCCAGGTGAGGCAGTGGCTGTGCTGAACCGGTGCTTGGCCGAGGTAAGGGAATGGATGAGGGCCAATAAACTGAAACTCAACCCAGACAAGATGGAGGTCCTGTTGGTTGGCGGATCAGGTTTCGGAGAGGGTGGATTTGACCTGGTCCTGAATGGTGCAACACTCCCTCTTAGGGATAAGGTCCGCAGCTTAGGAGTACTCCTCGACCCGGAGCTTTCTTTGGAAGCTCAGGTGACAGCGGTGGCAAGGAACGCCTTCCTTCAGCTTCGGCTGATTAATCAGCTGTGCCCCTACCTGGAGTACGACTGCCTGGCGACGGTGACACACGCGCTGGTGACTTCCCGCCTAGACTTCTGTAACGCGCTTTACGTGGGGCTTCCCCTGAAGACAGTCCGAACACTTCAATTGGTGCAAAATAGAGCTGCCAGGTTGCTGACGGGGACGGGGCGTTATGCTCACATGACTCCAGTCCTCCGTCAGCTTCACTGGCTTCCCATTGAAGCCCGGGCCCAATTCAAGGTGTTGATTATGACCTATGAAGCCCTAAACGGCTTGGGTCCTGGCTACCTGAACGAGCGCTTACGTCCGTATATGCCCGACTGCCCTTTGAGATCTGCGGGAGAGTCCCTTCTCCGGGAACCCTCCATGAAAGAAATTAGGAGAGTAAGTACCCAGAGGAGGGCTTTCTCTGCAGTGGCGCCCAACCTATGGAATTCACTCCCCAAAGAGGTCCGCCTGGCACTGTTGTTACTGGTTTTTCGGCGCCAGGTAAAGACCTTTTTATTTAAACATCATTTCAATTGTTAAAATATATGATCTGGCCAGGGCAACTTCTTCTTCCTTCTCTTTCTCCTCCTATATTTTTATTTTATACTGATAATTTTAATTTTATATTTGTAAATCAATGTATTTTTTGTATTTTTGTATTTAATGGTAATTTATTATGTACTATTGTATTTCAATGTATTTTATCATGTTGTAAGCCGCCCCGAGGTTTCGGCAAGGGGCGGCATAGAAATGTAATAATAATAATAATAATAATAATAATAATAATAACAACAACAACAACAACAACAACAACAACAACAACAATATTAAGAAAACAAAAATGATGACTACAGAAGAATTACAGAACATTACTGTCAACAGTGAAGTAACTGAAACTGTGAAAAGTTTTGCCTGCCTTGGCCCAATCAACAATTCAAAGGGAGACTGCAGCCAAGAAATTCGAAGAGGACTGAGACTGGGAGGGCAGCAGTGAGGAAGCAGAAAGGATCCTGAGTGTGAGGATTCTTACGTTCTTATCCAGTGCCCTAGCCAACGAGCACTTGTGACAGTCATGCAAAAATGTGCACGTGTCACTTGTAGTAATGAACTTTATGTGTCTGCAAGCATAGTGGCAAATTTAGAAGGGGGGGGTCCCTTCATGCTGGTCAGAGCCACGCCCCCATCAAACCACGCCCCCAAGCCACACCTCTTTCCAAGATCATGCAACCCATGCTTATGCAATAAAAATTAGCTTTTTCACTTTGTTTGAATTTCTGTTGAGTAATGAATGCAGATGAGGGTTTCTCTTTTTGAGGTGACAAAATGACAGCTTCTAGAAGTTGTTTCTTATTATCTTATTGACTATGAATGTATTATTTAAAAAAAAATACATTAATGCCTGAATGTCCAGTCAAAAAGTTCCCAGAGTGACTTAAGTAGAACTAATAATGCAGTTGCTACCCACAGGCTTACTATTTAAAAACATGACATACAAGAGAAAAGAGGAAGGGAGAAAAGAGGAAAAAGGGAAATTCAGACACCAATTACCCACACTTGCAGAAACAAATGTAGTTACTTTCTCCCAGGAGCAGCGGTCCAGATTGGCAATCACTCTTTGGTTTCTTTTACTTTTCTCTGGCCTCTGCAACCATGGGCTTTGTGTGTTTGTGTGATCTTCCATGAGTCCAAAGTCCATAGTTTAGCAGCTCCAGTTTCTCAAAATACCCAGTAATCTTTTTTCGTGCTCTCATTGGATCCAGACTGAATCATGCCTATTTGAGCCTATTTGAATTAAGTAGCCTATTTGAAGTAAGAGGGACTTAAGGCTATCAGAAGTCATGGCTAGTTTCCCCCATTAATTCCAGTGAATATACTCCAGTCATGATACTTTTATTCTGCTTTCTTCCAAATAATTCAGAGCTGCTAGAAAATACCTATCCACCTCACAGAGCTGCAATTTCCAGACTGGGTTGTCCGGCACTTCCTTTCCCACAGTAACTCTGGAAACAGTCCCTCTCTGTGTGAGGAAGAGGCACAGAGCACCCTTGACAAGCCACGCCCCCAAGATTCCTTGGGAAGTGATGACTGTTTAAAGTGGAATAACAATGTTCCAGATGTGTGCTGTGAATGCAGGAGGGATGGGAGGTAGTGTGTGGAGCAGGAAGACAAGCTGGCCACATGTTGCTGAGCAGCAGAAGCTGGCCATGTGGGGAAAGTGTCACCGAAAACACATGTGCTGCCCGCCAGGCCTCTCCAGATAGGGAGTTCACAGCTGGAAACTGTAAAAACCCCACCCCTGCTCTTATGAGACACGCTAAATCCAGGACTCCAACACAGTGGCAGCTGCTAGTCACAAGCCAGCAAAATTAAGTCTTTGGAGAGGCAGTGGGGGAGGGACAGTGACGCTGGCTTCTGGCATCCAGCAACCCTCCCCAAGGACCCCCTCCAGAATAAGTGGGGCCCCTCTGGCCCCCTGAGGGCCCCCTCCACCACACCCATGGAAGCTAGTTTCTGCTTATTGCCAGTCTTCTCCTGTATATGTATTTGTGATGGTTTAGGTGCTTGATCTCCAAAGCCATCTAGGGCAGATGACAATCAGTAAAATAGCTGGCACTTTCTTTGAGGCATTTGAGGCTGTCCCAGACTTTGGAGGTGGAACATCACCTAGGTGAAGCTACTACAAAAAGAACTCCTTATGGCTTTTCAATTTTCCTGTTACTATTTGTTTATTGTTACATTTTTTTCCTTTGGATCGTGAGCAAGACTATGAATATTATTTGGAAATATCTGTAAAACATGAGAGGCATTCCTCATGGCAGAACTATCAAAATTGTGTAGTCATGATGCATATCCATTGCCTTGAGTATCAGAGCGGGGATGCCCCAGCACCATGGTGTTTGTGTCCTGCTCCTGGGTTGAGGGGGGCCTAGAACCAGATTGCCTGAGGCCCAGTCCTGTACTCTTCACCACTACACTAGTCTGGCTCTCAAAACTAACTCCTGGTGATGCGGTCCAGGTTGTTGCCATGAGAGCGCATTGCAGGTGCCCATTGGGTTCTGTTCAGGATGAGTAAAACCTTTCCCACTACACAAATATCCCCAAGCAGTACTAACATTCTTGAATCTCCACCTGCCGTCCAAAGAGCTACAGTCAGACATGGTCTGCCAGTGCAAGGAACACTTGAAAACTCAGAGAGAACTTCTACTTCAGAGAGATTCCAGCCATCTGCCTTAGCAGCATCACCAGTGGCAATGTGACAAAAGATACTAGAATTAATCAGAGTTCCCAGAATCAAACCGTGTTAAGCATCTTATCCATTATGTCAGGGCTTGCTTCATATAGGCATGTTCATCACCCAGTTCCTCACTACTTAATCATTTCAAGCAAAATAATAACTTTAATAGAATATTATCCTAAAGAGATGTAGTTAGATGTGACAGTAGCTTGGCCTATGGCTACCTTACTTTAATAGATCGCTCTTTAGATGTTCTGGCCCACAGCTCCCATCAGCCAGCATAAGCAACAGTCGGAATTGGTGGCACTTCTAGTCCAAAGCATCTGTGGGGCATCAGGGTGGGGAAGGCTGGTCTCTAGTGCTTGATCTGGGCTGGCCGTTTCACATGTGCAGACCTCCATTTTATGCTGCATTTCCCAACTGATAAGCATTCATGTGCAACCTTACCCTCAGTACAGTATATGCAAGTCCAATGACTTTCAACACCAAATATGGCATGGGAAGAAATCTAACAGGAACATGTTTCTTGTATGACAAGGGATTTCCTTCTTGAAATTCAATATGGTCAGAAAAATTCACAGTGATAGTTACCTTGATTTTAACACACTGATTACATGGCAAAATTAATCGGGAACATTAAATGAGCAGGGTGAGACCTAGGTGAAGCAGGGGGAGACCCCTGGTTTCAGGATGTATAATATTACATTTCATTGAAGACATCCCACTAAGATAGGAAGGAAATGACCATCTTACCTATGACCATGGAACTTACTTTAAAATTATAGCACAGTGACATCTTAACATCAAAGAAAATTTTCCCACTGGCTTCCTCTCATTGCTGAAAATGTAATTGTAGCCAAGCAGATCTAATACATCTCAAGTACCCATTTCCTAAAATCCAACATCCCAGGATCCTAAGGGTGAACAGATGGTGGGAGTCCAACCATAATGTGATCCCATAGTTATATAACCTTATAGGAAATATGCTGCTCAAAATAGCACATATTATTAGCACCAAGCATTTTTATAACACAACACTAGAGAGATTCAGAGACTGTGACACTAATTTCATGGGAAATTAAGATATGTTGAAGGGCTTCAAATATAAATATTTTATGTCTAGTAAAGAAGCTAGATAGAAAATGTAGACGAGCTTGGGCTTGATCCAGTTTTAGCCATGATTGGACCCATTGAAATCACTGGGGCAATTTAGCCATGAATACTTTATTATTAACAGTTCTTGTAATCTCCTGGGCAGCTATGGTGACTAGGGGATTATGGAAGTTGTAGTCCAACACGTCAGGCAGGTGCCAGTTTTCAGAAGACTGTCATAGTCCATTGACTGCAGGACTAGCTGACCTTGCAGGGCGACTTATTTAATATTGTTAATTCGTTTTATATTTTTAGTGTATTATATTTTAATTGATGTTTTGTGAGCCGCCCCGAGGCTTCGGCGAATGGGGCAGCATAGACATTTTCTAAATAAATAAATAAATAAGGTTGATTTCCACTATCATTCTGTGTGGGGACAATGGTTTCCAGTTGGGTATTTGTGACATAATAGCCTTTGGGCTTTTGGGTAGTATAACAATGAAATTAATAATGGTAGCTTCAGGTGCAAAGACTATTGCAGGAAACTGACAAGTCAAGGTGATGCTCCATCACTGGGCCCCTGACAGCCGCACTTGTCCAAGGTACTGGTGCTGAAGCTGGAGCTAGGCTTAGCGTGGAATACCAGGCATGCCATGCTTGCCTGTATAACACACCTGGTTATTTAGGCAAGAGCTGCAATTCCCCAGCATTTGGGAACTTGAGTAAATATAGAAAAGCCTTGGCAAATCGATGCAATTCAGACAACACACCATGTCTCATCCTGGGTTATTTAGCCCATGGCAACACCCATGGCGGTTTGCATATTCAGAATGACAGCTCTGAAAACCTTGCACATACCAGAGGCATGGGCCACATAATGGATCAAATAACCCACAACAACTTTTTATGTTGTGTGAATGGCCCCTTTATGTTAAGCTGAAAGGGTTTTGTTAATTGAATTGTAATAAGCATATGCTTTATTTTGATAGGAATAATCTGTCTGTCAATCAACCAACCTACATTAATGGCCATACTAGGCCTGTGTCTGGAGTCTCTTTCACAGTTAAGCACAATTCAAGTTTTTACCATAAAATATGCATGCAAATGAGGGAAATTTCTTTCTCCCACTCCCACTCTGCCTCATTTCCTTTCATTGTCTTGCTTGAAACATGTTGCTTCCAGCCTGGAACCAAATTGTCAGAAGTGTGCTTGACTGGAGAGCAAAATACTTGATGTAACAGAAGAGAAGGCGGTAAAACAAAGAAAATCACTCTATCTATCTATCTATCTATCTATCTATCTATCTATCTATCATAATTGTATCTTGCCTTTTTTCTGCAAAAAAAAAAAAAATTAAGGCAGCTTACACAATCCTGCTGTCCCCATTTTATCCTAATCACAACAACCCTGTGATGGAGCTGAGGCTTCGAGTTCATGACAGGTCCAAATTTAGTCAGTGAGCATAATAGCCAAGTGGGGACTAGAACTGGAATCTCTCAAGGCCCAGACCAGCACTCCAACCATTATGCTTTGCTCAGCTGCCTTAAAGGTTGTACACACCTTGTTGTAAAACATGTATTTTCCTGTAAAAAGTACCACCCCTTATTTTAGATGTGAACAGGGGAAGCAGGTAAAGAAGCAATCTGCAGCCACATCATTTGGCCTATAAGCTATTCCATGATTGATATTGAGCCTGAGTTATACTGACTGTTGTTTTATCCATCAGCTAGAGAAAAGGCTGATCTGCCTCAGATTGGCTGTGATTTGCATAAATATAGGTGGTGGTGATTATTTTATGCCAAGAAAGTATAACATAGGAAAACCAGCACAGTCAGGTAGCTTTGCTATCAGATTATATTTAAAGTAGACTTTTCCAAAGCTTATAAACCATCCCCAAATCAGACTTTCCCAAACTCTACATTTCCCATCATCCCCATGCAATGGGCATTGGTTTGTGTGGGGCATTTGACCAATGGGCATGCTCTCTGGGATTGGAGATTTTCTTTCAAGATATCATGGCTCTAAGAATGAACAAGTCCACCACTTCCTCTGTTGTACTCTAACGGCTGCAACATTATGTTGGTTGCATTTCTGCATCCTTCCACTTTGTAACATTTCTGTTTTTCTATTACCAACTAGTTGCCTTAGGAGATAAGCTATGAGGCATCTGCTATGCTTCTGAGCCCTTATTTTATCTCATCAAAACTAAAATCAAGTCCTCCTCTTTGTGTGAGCTTAACCTACATGGAAAGCTAAGAGAACCCACAGTGGTCTTTCTTGCAGAAGGCCCAAACTCACAACATTAGAAGGAAAAACCTCACTGGCAATTCAGGTAGAGTAATAGTAACCCAAGGCTCTTGTAACAACTTCAAGACTGAGGCTGTGTGCAAGCAAAGCTTTTCTGAATGTGTCTGGTCTGCTTCCTCCAAGAAAGCAGGTCTTTAAAAGTCACACATGCCTACTTGCTGTCCTTGCTGAGCACCCTGTTCATTACAGATGTGTGCTTAAAGGAGCAATCCTGTGCTGGGGCAGGGCTGTACAACTTCGCCTCTCTCTCAGTGCACTTCAGATTGCACCCCAAATAGACCCCTGCAGCAGACTCTCAGTTAACCAGCACCCAGGGGGACTGGTAGGTGCTGGATGACCTTAGTTTCTGGTTGCTTGAGTGTTACTATTAAAAATAAGCCTAACTAATACTATACTATACCACAGCATGCCATAAACTCTGTATTGACTTGATATTGATATTGAAATACAGTAATTAAAAGCAAATTGAGACAAATAAAAACTAATTTCTATTTTCTGAGACTGAGCCTTTAAGTCATAAATCATTGACAAACCGACATTAAGTTTCCGCATGAGCACTGCACCACGCTCACCTTCCTCAAGCCTCTTCCATATTTCCATCTTCTGCCCAAGGGTAAACACTACTATGCCTTCATGCTGACCTTTGACCTGTTTTGGCATACTTGGGGTAGGAGGAGAACACAAAATTTGAATAACAAGAGATCCCAGTGACCGGTATGTTTACACACAGTGAATTGGCAGGAGTGAGAGACAACCACATGGGCTAACTCACAGTGTGGCACATGGTGTGTGGATGCGGTGCACCAAGTTTAAGCTTTCATTTCTGCTGGAGATTGATTTTATGTTTATTATTTCTTCATTTTTTGCTGGTTGCTTGAGTTCTGGTTAACCAAGAGTTTACTGTATTATGGGTAGCAAATGAATGACTCCCAGCCAACAAAGGGTAGGTCTCATCCATTGCACTCAACAGTTGCTTTCACAGAAATGATTTCCTCCTCTGCTAGGAACACTCTGCAAGCAACGGCTTTGGCATGCAAGCCCCACTGCAATAATTCTGGGAGTGCCTCACCTGGATGCACTTCAAAAGGGGGTCATCTCCTTTGTAAGGGCAAGGAAAGGCATCATCACTTCTTTGTCTGGTTCAAGGTGGCCTTTCCTCATCCACAGTAAGGAGGATTTGCCTCACGTTTTCAGAAATGTTAATGGCAAGGCGAGGAAGACGTGAGGGCTTGGCTTGGCAAGTGGCAAAACCATCATGGCCTGCAGCCAGTTTCACCAGCATTTACGAGTAAATAAATAGTCTTTGACAGGAAGTGGGACCCATTAGACGTTGCTAATAATAATTCTTCCAATGCATATAGTGTTCTGCAGTGGTGATTTCTGAAGATGTTTTACAAGCTCATGAATCTGAGTGGACTAGCCATTTCTGGGGCTGGTCGCTTCACACAGGCCTCAGATGGTAGTAAGCTCTTCCACACCAGATCCCAGCGCTGAAGATCAATGAATGAGTAGCTCACTGAACAGCAGAACGCCCTCCCTTCTCCCAGTCTCGGATGCTGGCCAAATCTATCCAGATAGGTGCACAAGGGTCCTCTGCTGCAATAAATAATCACATGGTAGGAATCCGTGGTCACACACAGGAACCGTGTGTCCTGCTTGTCCCATTTGGAAACATGTGCTGTCAAGTAGGAGAAAATACAGCATCTAAAATAGTTTGGAGGGATTGGACACATGTGCAGACACAGTGATAGAGAATGTTCATCTTGGCAAATGTCCATTAAGTCCACAGCTGTACCTCCAACCAACATGCATGGGCCCAACCCCTTTCAAGCTGCACTGAAAAGTATCATGATATTAAGGGGTAAGGCCTTTCTCCCTGAGGGACTGGACAGGAAAATGTACATATGCAAGATATTACATGAAATGGCAACTGGCAAGTGATAAATACTTGTGTGAAGCAATGATCAGAGCCAGTTTACATGTTACATTGTATGTTTAATTAGTATCTTTTGTTTAAAGCCAGCATGTAACTTCCTTTTCTAAGAGACCCACAAACAGAATTGGGAAATATAAAATGGGAACTGCTGAAAAAAATAATTTATTAGCTAAATATATTTCTTAGCTACTTTTCAGGACTATGGCAGCTTACAATAGCACCAGACTTCAGTAGAAAATAACATAATTCAATGTAATGTAAAATGCCTTAACTTTTTAAAAAGAGTTTTAAAACAAGCTTGTTAAAACAAAGCACATTTCAAGTGTTTAACAAAAGGGCGCAGGAAGTGTGGACCCTGGATGTTGTTGAACCACAACTCTAGTATCCCTGGCCAGCACAACTAATGATGGCAAGCACTATTAGGGACTGTGTTCTTTTTCAGGTTTGCTTCATTTATTATTTTTAATGAAGGGGGGTTTTTTTTGGCGGGGGGATCTTTTCCTTACAGTGAGGGTTGTAGGTATGATAGGAGTGGTTTGAAATTAATTATGCTTACAATTTATATTTTGAATTGCTCTGGAGTAGTAGAAAGGGTAAGTTTTTACTGTATTTAGGGGCAAACAGTATATTTCTCCTTTTAATGGGACTTACTGGAATATCAAGAAAGTATTCTCTAAGTTCAAGGAATATGGTATTGATGTGGCCCTTCTGCAAGAAATTCATTTTGATGGCAGCAAATACATACCAGCTGAGAAGAGACTGAGCTGGAGAGGAGAATGGATACTTTGATGTGGTTTAGAAGAATGGTAATTTTAATGTATAAATGCTTTTGTTTTCAGTTGAACCGGCCATTACTGATCCTGACAGTTCATGTTTTAGTTTTTTGTTTTTGGGTTGGAGAATACAATGGGAAGGTAATTGTTCTGATGAATGTATACAGGCCTAATAATGATTCTCCAGTTGTAGTACATGAATGTTGGTTGATATTGCATATGATTGTTTGATTTTAATTAGATCCCAGTGCTGGACTAGAATACTTTGACCCCTAAGAGATAAACGCTGGTGACATCTACAATTCAGGTCTACATGGGATGAATTTGGCCTTGCAGGCCCTTGGAGAATTGTGCATTTGGTTGAGAAAAATTAAACATTTATTTCTTCTGTCCATCATGGCTGCATTCAGTTAAAGTACTTTTTGGCTTCCACATTCTTGCCATGTCAAATTGGAAACTTGCTAATTTTGGCTGGTGTTCCAATTTGTTTACAAATTCATTGTGACTTACTGATCTCTGTGTTTGAAGGTTTTGGCTTCTTTGTTGAATGATGAGCTTTCAAAAAATCATATTTCTGCTAAGCAGCATAAGTATTTTTAAATTAATTAAGGTGCAGTTAACATAAGCTCCAGGGATGTGGTGGCACAGTGCGTTGAGCTGCTGAGCTGCTGGGCTGGTTGATCAAAAGGTTGACAGTTCGAATCCACAGACGGGGTTTGCTCCCGTACTCTGTTCCAGTTCCTGTCAACCGTGCAGTTTGAAAGCATGCAAATGCAAGTAGATAAAAGGTACCACTTTGGTGGGAAGGTAACAGTGTTCTGTGCACCTTGCTGTTTAGTCATGCTGGCCACGTGACCACGGAAACTGTCTGCAGACAAACGCTGGCTCCCTTGGCTAGGAAATGGAGATGAGCACCGCCTCCAAGAGTCAGACATGACTGGACTTTAATGTTGTGGGGAAACCTTTACCTTTAACATAACCTCCATTTAGTAGGAGGTCTGCAAAGTCTTCATATAGGGACAAATTATTATCTTCTCTTCTTATTAAAAAACATTTTAAGAGTGACAAATAGTCCTAAGTGAAAGACTGAAAAATATGCCATTTCTCCAACAGCACAACTTTATCAGGAGGCATAGCATGTCAAATAGGAGTTGACTAATCTTCTTTCACAGCTGGTATAATTTGCTGTAACACCAACTATGCTAATTATCTACCTAATTCATTAATTAATGTTGACATTAAACTATTAGCTGTAGTTTTGGCTAATAAATTGCAACCAATGGTTACAACATGAGTCAAAGCAGAGCAGGTAGGTTTGACCAGAAATAGGCAGGAGACAGATAATTCCAGATCGGCTGTTATCCTGATTGTATGAAATATGGACAGAGTTGCCATTGTTTCACTGAACGTGAAAAAGGCTCTTGGTAGTTTGTTGCAGCTACACTGAGAAATTTTAGCTTTCCTGCAAATTTCAGAAATGGGTTGAAATTCTATAGTCATCCCCAAGAGCTGTAGTTAGAATCAACAGCCTTTTGTCTGATTTGCTTTTACTTGGGAGTGGCCTCACATTTCCCCCAAGGATTCTCCATTGAAGTTTGGAACTCCTGGCACGTGCTTTCCACAAGATATGCCATAGTGTACTGCTTAAGTGGCGATGCTTACTGTGCTCCAGTTTTATCACGTTTGGGAATGCTCATGCGTAAAACTATATCTCAAATCTTTAAGCTAAATTTGAATAAGCTGACTAAGGAGTTCTTATGGAATATTGATAGATGGGAATTTTTAAGTCGAACTTATGAGGTAGGATAAATATACGCAAGATTAATGTAATTCTATGAATTGTTTATGTTTACATGTTATTCCTCTGTACATACCTGACAAGTATTTCCAAAAACTTAATGTTTCTTATTTTTATAAATTCTTATGGGGTCCTGGTCCACCATAAGGAAAAGGATGCAGCTTCTGATCAAACGTGGATGCGGGGTGGGTAGATTTGGCTTTACTGACTGGTACTAAATGCCCTTGTCCACTCAGATCAGACTTTCCCTCCTGATCACTTCAGAAATCTTCATGTTTTAGGTCCTCTCTTCAAATGAACTGAATTAGGCTTTTGGTTTGTTAAAACAGGAAAGCACCTCCCAAGTACCCCTTACGGCAGTAAGATAGGTGTGGCTTTCATATCATGTCATTTTCATTTTGATCCATTTTCTCATGCAAAATTAACTCTATTGGGAAACCCAGATTTAAAGAATGGCAAGAAAACACTTGTCTAGCAGACTTGGATCAATAAGCTGTTTCTTACTTTGATCAGTTCGTGGGCCCCACAATCATTTTCTGCCACTCTTTGCTTTGTGTGCTGCATATGATTTGTCAGCCTGGTGATATGCCAGAGTCTGGCCCTGCTGCTTTTATGATTTTGGAGTACCATTTGCTATCTGAAGTATTAGTGAAACAAAATAGTTTTATTGACCCACAACCCAGGTTTATAAATATCTATTATCAGTGAATAAATATAATAATACAGGGTCTTAAATGAATATGCAATAAGAAATTGGATTATTCTTACACAATTGATGAATTGCCACATGGGTATCTATTTCAGAAGAGTTCATGGATCTTAGATTATGTTGACTTCAGCAAAAACCTACGTTCCAGGCATATTGGACACTAACTTGGGTAACTGTTGGATGTGTGAAACAGTTAATGCTTCTCTTACTCATATGTTTAGGCAATACTAAGTGGCTGTTTCTGCTGAGACAAGGTGATAATATGGATCAACTTTGTGACTGAAAGCTCTTTATTATTTACCTATTGTGCATGCGCTTCTTAATAATCTACAGGCTGCCTGGAGCACTGCAAGGTCAACACCCTTAGGATGGCTAAAAGACTAATACTACAACAGGAAGGGATGAGCAGCAGCCTTTGATTACTGAGGACTTAATGCCATTTTCCATTGTTGGACAGGTGGTCTTTAGGCATAATCTATGAATGGACAAACAGATGGACATTTGGCCTGCCGTTGTAGTGTAGTTATACCTATGAACAGTAGTGTAGGTTGCAATATATAAAATTTATACGGTACACATTGCGCACACGCATGCACACGCACAGACAGAGTAACAGATCTGTTCAAATCTCATACAAGAAAACTGTAATGCTTTATCTTTTTATTTTCATGGTTTTTAATTTTGTTTTTGTTTTGTTTTATTTACATTCACAGTAAAATATTAATAAAAATAGGAAAGGTCTGATGAGAGCTACATTCCAACAAGATCCAAAGGACCACATGTTGCCCAGTCCTTAATTAACATCTGCAAATTCTGTAAAATCTTCTCAGTTAAAACCAGAAAGAACAGATGTTCTTAAAGCAGACAAACATGGAGCCAGTCATATCTCTCATGGGGAGAAATTTTGTAGGATGGGGGCTACCACCAAGAAGTCCTTTTTCTAGTGCCCATCAAGCTTACTGAACTTCAAGGTGTTGTTTGGAGGATCTTGGCGACTGCAAAAATCATCTGTTTGCCCATCTCCATACAGCCATTTACCACGCTCATGGGAGTTGCCTTCCAATACAGTGTAGAGTAGCAGGTAGTCAAGGGTTGGTATAATCAGATCTCTCCATGTAGGTTGTGAGAAGTCTGTGAAGAATGAACTCTGTGAGCTTTCTTCAAAGGCAGCCACAGACAGAGTGCATTACAGTAGTCTCACATAAAATAGATGTAACTACAATATGCATAATTAAGACTAGGTTTCTAGACAGTGTTGCAGTTGACTTACCAGCTGAGGTAGGTGAAAGCCCCTCCTGGCTGCAGCTACTGCCTGTGCTTCCACACTTAGCCATGGCCCGAGAAGAGAAGAAATTCTGAGCTACAGATGAGGTCCTTCAAGGAGAGCGCAGCGCCACCCAATTCCACCCAAGTCCCTCTCTCTGGATCAGCAAGATCCCCCACCCACTCCCCGCTCTTGCATCTACTTTGGAGGTTCAATCCAAGTGTGTCATACAGACAAGTGAGAAAATATCTAAAGTAAATAGGCACGAGACAAGCCTTTGGATAATAGGACTTCCAAGCTGCTTTTAGCTCCAAACTGACTCACGTATTTACAAGATTAATGATGTATTTATAACATTAAGATGGATCGTCATGATGGTGCCTGGCCTGATGGATCAGGGCAGGCTGTAGGACATCACCTGGTGATTGCTCTACACAGCCCCATTTACTTGGCAAGGAACAAAAATTCATCTTCTAGAAAGGAATCCTATCTTGACCTGGTTTATGCTCACTTAGCTTGTCATTCTGCCTAGGAATGTATCCAGCATCTAATTATTTATTGATCATACTTTTAAAAATGGGTGACTTTTTATTTGCAATTGCCAACTGACTGCTCAAGTCCAGTTGCTGTCACATCCGTGGGCTGGGCCATGAGGCTTGTTGTCCAAAATCCAGATGAGATGATGAGCCATGCATGGCCTCAAGCACTGTGCCCCAGTTCACCTTCCTCCTCTGCAGCTGTACTGTTGACTCCAAAGAGCTAAAGTGCTGTTATATTCTTTTGATTTGAAAAATGCTATCAAATCATTATCAAGCCCTCAAGCCTGCCAACTGAGCAAAACAAGCAAAGTGGTACTGCCCCTTCATGTGCCTTTGTCTGCAGCAGCTCACTGTACGGACAGATCAACACGGGCCTCTCCCCGCGTCTCTGCACTCCTCCCATGCGCACACTCTTGCAAGCCCATGAATCCTCCTGCAGATGGGATGAAATTTCAGTGGCACTGGGCAGAGGGTGAGTGAATTCTCAGAAAACCTGGGTGGGAAAATCCTGGCCAAAGAGTAACTTCTGTTAAGGTTCCCAATATTTTCCTGTTAGTGATACAAGCCTTCTGGGGCCTCCAGAAGGGAGAGTGGTGACAGGGAAGCCAGCCAGGCTAAACCCTGCAGGGCTCCAGATCTGGGGTATTCAGCCTAAGTTTTCCCAGAGCCCCGGGCTCTGCAAGGATCATCCAGGGGTTTACTCCTCTGATTACAGTGAAATGAGATGAGCTTAATTCTTTTGTTTCACGGAAATGAGAGGACCCTGCGACAAGGTAAGGCCTTCATTCATTTTAATTTAGGGCCTTTGCAATCATACCTTTAAAAGCAGATTAATTCATTTTAAAGCCAAAGTGGTTCCATTTGAGTGGATCCAGATCACAAGGAATAACCCTGGCTTAATACAGGAATAGGATGGATACAGAGCCGGAAATGTACTTGCAACTGTCATTGAGAACATCACATTTTGATTTTATTTGTGGCAAAAAACAAGCACATCCAAGCCAATTGAAACAAAGTATTAATTTTTCATATTATTTGTTAGTGATGTTATGCTAAAATTTAGTATGCTAAATTTTCAGTATTATTTAGTTGCTAAGTAATAAATGGGTTAAATACCTTTATAAATAGCTTCTTTTTAAATTGTATGAAACTCTTGACACCTGTTCTCCTTTCCACACACTTATCCTTTGTACTCTTGTTGATACTCCACAAGCATCCCCCATCCTCAGATTTAAAGCATTTTGACAGCCAGAAGCATTTCCTTTCCTTATTTATCCATTTTCTGACTTTGTTGTGCCCACTTCCTGCCTCAGCATGGTCTCTACTTCCCTGAAGCAGAATCCATTTCTAAATTGCCCAAAAAACTGTTTTTGAAATCCCAGTTCCTTCTGTGCCTGTATTGGCAGGATACCAAGACCATATTAAATCTTGGGATTGTTGAATACATCATTCCCAAGACTTCAGCTGTAAATCCAAAGTCTACACAAGTGACTTTTTTGAGGAATTTAAGGCTCAAACCAATCCAGAATCATAGCATTTCCTCAGTCTGAAAGTTGCAGCACCAAGGAAAGCCTAGACTGGAGATCTCCCCTATCCCTAACATGTGACTGCCTGCATTCACCACTGGTCTGTTACTCGTGTCCCCATTCACAATCCTGATATGCACACATTCAGGAGTAACCAGTAGGGCCTTTATGCAGCAACAGGATCCAGGTGCCTGGGTGGAAAAAAGCAAGGGATCTCTAAGATTAGGAATTATCCATGAGACCAGAGCCAGAGGTTAAAACACTGATGCATAAAGTTTCTTAGAAATATAGAAAGAGTGTGCAGTAGACAGATGACACAAACAACTATTTCTATTCAGCATTCAGGTAGGACTGGCCACGATTAAGCACAGGTCACTCCAGATATGGAGAAGAGAAGGCACACAAGGCAAACAGACACATAAGAGGTCTAATTTAGAGACAAGAGCTCACAGAGCCACGGTAAACCTGCTTGGAGCTAGTAGGGAGAAGGAAGGAAAGGATGAAAAGGAAAGGCATGCACCTCGAATATTACCCATTGCAAGGGAAGCAAAGGAAAAGGGGGTTCAGCTAGGAGGACGTAGCACAAACTGCCAGGGTAACATGTACTGAAAGGAATTCCTTTTAAGGCCTCATTTTGGGGGAGGGATTTCCCCAAGAACAGAAGTTTCTTAGCTCTATCTAGGGCATTCGTGGGCAGCTATAGGTGGTGAGTGTCAAGTCTTGCATGTCCCAGCCTGAGCTAATACTCCAGAACGCTCCTGCAGTGATCAGTGGCATTTGTGCCTCAGCCTCTCTAGGGCTCTCCACTGGCCTGTTTAAAAGAGTCCCACTGGAATGGCCTGGTGACCACAGTAGGATCCAGGAATAGAGGAGGGGTGGCCCTCCGGAGCCTCTGGCCTGCCACTCCCATTGTCCTCCAGCCAGTGGCTATGCTAGCTGGGGCTGGTGGAAGGTCAGACTGCCTCAACGACTTGGCCCATTCATGCATGGCTTCTGCCTGGGAGGAGAGAGGTGGTGCCGAGTTTCCGATTCATTGTCTGGCACTGGCATCTCTAAAGATACAGCCTGCTCTGTTAACAGCAGGATGCATTTCCATGTTCCCAAAGGCTGGACAGGTGCCAAGGCATTCTGAGGAAGGGGGCTCACTTCAGGGGAAGAGGAGTGCTGCCTGTGTGTTGGCCAGCATTACACAGGTGCCTTAAGGCAGGGAAGAAAGAAACACCATCTGCTAATAAGTGTTGGAATTCGCCATTCACCTTTTATCAGTAAATCACAAGGTGTGGATATTATACTCAGTGTGGAAGTGGAATGTGTGGATTCAATATAGCATAAAAAGCTAAGAGAAGGGCCAGAGTGATAATGTTTACATGTGCCAACATGTGACTTGAAAGGAAGTCTCGCCTATCTGCTAGCAGCAAAGTCTTTCTTATCTGGGAGGTTGTATTACAGCTGGAG
Source organism: Varanus komodoensis (assembly GCF_004798865.1). NCBI lineage: Eukaryota > Metazoa > Chordata > Lepidosauria > Squamata > Varanidae > Varanus > Varanus komodoensis. Next base: position 14,211,669 of record NW_025335627.1, read on the forward strand.
TTTTACTGTTCAGAACATCCCTAAGTAGGGCACTAAATCTCCTGCAGCAAGCCTGGAGGAGGTGTACCGCGGAAAATAAAGCTCTCTGGAATACATGGGTGGAAAAGGTTCTGGGCCAGTTGTGGAGTACAGGTGATGGAGGCAGAGGTCCCCGATTTGATCTCCAGCATATCCAGTGTAAAAGCACCTTTGGTCTGGGAAAAATCTTTGCCTTAGAATCTCAAAAGCAGTGGCCAGGCAAAGTAGGCATAACTAGGCTAAGAGACCAAGGATCAGACTTTGGTGGAGGTACATTCCATATGGATGGGAGAGGCAAAGACGAATGGACTCCTTCCCATTTCATCACCACAAATGTGGCAGGTTTTGTATCCCCACCTCAGGGAAGGAAGCCTGACAAATCCGAATCCCTGCAGAGGTGAAGGGTGTACCTCTGACCACAAGGGCTGTCTCAGAACGCAGGACCCTCTCCCTCCTTCCTACGTCATCAGGTTGGCAGGTTGGGTGCCTGGATCCAGTCCGTTCCTCAAAAGAATGCTGCTGCATCTGTTGGCTTCACTGTGTGGAGTGTGCTTGGTTCGTGCAGCTCTTCTAAGAGAACCACCCAGAGCATCGCGCAGTGCTGCTCGCAGCAGGAGTGGGCATCTGGGCTCCAGAGCACCATGCCCCTGCCCAGTTCACCAGACTGCCAATTGCCTGCCGGTTGCTTGGTGGGTGCCCTGCTTTGCACATTTTCCCCCATCCAGAAGGGCTGGAGTGCCTCTCCTGAGACATACTGCAAGAGCTTTCGACCTGCAGGGCTTGAGGTGCCCTGCACCTTTTATCTTCAGCTCTGGCCACCATGGAGTACAGCCCCTGAGGGCATCTCTGAAACAGAGGCTGCCCCAGCCTCAGGCAGATTTAGGGACTGGAATGTGTTCTGTGTTTGGATTTTGCAGAAAGAGCTCAGATCTCTGAGAACTGAGGCTACACAGCCATTGACAGTTTTAAACTTACGTATTTATTTCTTGCATGTATTCACATCCAGCTGACAAATCTCAGAAGAGTTTACCGATACAACAACACAACAGTAAGCCAGCAACCAATGCAATAATGCACCTGATGAAATTGTCTTCAAATTAAAACATGAAAGCTATTACAGAGCCCACAGCAGCAGTGATAAACCAGCCAGCAATTGAGTATTAAATGGAAGGCCTTAGCTTGGCCTCTACATGGCATCCCTGGTAAGGCCTCTCCATAGTTGAGGTACGGCAGAGAAGCAATTGAGTACGAACATATGGTGGAAGGCACTCCTTAGGGAAGCTGGTCCTAAACTATTCCACGTTCTTAAAGCGAAAGCTGACTCTTTCAGTGAGATTCAGAAACTGACTAGTGACCCGTGCAGTTGATCAGCCTTGGAGTAACAGGCTCAAAACGGGCTAATCCCAGTAAGCTGTTTCCCTGTTCTGTTCTGCACTAGCTGAATTTTCCAGGTTCTCTTCAGAGGTGCCCCACATAATGCTACCATCTAGGTGGGAGGCTCCCAATGCACAGATAACTGTAGCCAGGTTACCTTTAGCCAAGTAGTGCAATCTGGTCTCCAGGCCAGAGCTGGCTTCATGCTCTGAAGGTAGCTGGGCCTCAGGTGAGCGAGCTGAGCTCCCCCGGGCTATGAACTTACTCCTTCTGGGACATGCAACCCCCTTTAGCACAGGTTGAATGCCACTTAATCAAACAGACAAACCAGCCGTGGACCAAATTTCCACCTCATTTGGGTTGAATCTGTTTACTGGTCTTCATCTGGCCCATTACTAAGTCAAAGCTGAGCCCACTCCCAAGTCTAGTTGACTGGCTCATCTGATAAAAGGTAGCAATTGAGCTGAGTATTGCATACGAATGACATCTCTCTGCAACCATCTTCAGGACAAACTCCCCCAGTGGTTTCAAGTAGATGTTGCAAAATGTGTGGACAGAACACAGCTGAGGGGGATGGCATCTCCAAGGGGCAGAAGTGTGGCCCTCCACTACCATCTTCTGGAGCTTGCCATCCAAATAGGAGCAGAGCTTGACTGAGATGGGCCTGGATAATCTGTCATCCAGAAATGTCCGAAGTTGACCAGCACTCACATGCTCAATTACCTTTTCCAAACATGGAAGATCGGTCACTGGTCCAAAATTCTTACGGTACTCTGGATCAATCCCTGACTTCTTCAAAAGAGGCTGAATCACATTTTTTGAGATTGATAGTCAGCCAACTCTGAAAGAAGTGTTGATCACTTCCTGGATTAAAATTCTCAGGTCAGGGCTATTGGCTATAATCAAGTTAGGTAGACAGGGATCAAGTGCGCAAGTGGTCCTCTTCATCAGACTCATCTATAAAACAGGACAAAGTGCACTGGATATCTCAGTCATCTGGTTTACATTGCCTATGGAATCTAAGTTGTGATAGATCTGCTTGATTTTGTCCACTAAGTGCAACAAAAGTGGCCACAAGAAGCAATCATTCCTTCTTCTGAGCAGCCTATAAAAGGCTGAAGCATTCTGCAGTGTGCCACTGTAGGGAAACCATGATGGTGTAAAGGTAATTCTCATCTCTGCCTCCGTCTAAGATTGATGATGTGCCTATACCATTTTCAATCCAATGTGGCACCAGTCTTTCTTCATCTGTGTTCAACCTGTCTCTCCTTCACGTTGTAGCCCCCACCTTCACAATAGGCTGTGATGTCAAATAGACTTGCCAAGGGAAGGGATAATTGTGGCCTTCACCCTGGTCTTCTCGATACTCCATAGAGAGACCAAGACTTTCACAGGAAGCCAGCCATGCCAGCAGGAAATTCCTCCAGAGCTTGCCAGAATCCACTGGGTTCCATCATTCTTTAGTAGGTGATCATGCTCTCCACTTGCTGAAGGGGAAAAGAACCTCAAGGACTAGTCAAATACCAAGCAGTCTCCACAGCTCCATCAGAGGACAAACCCTTCTTGTGTCATTTCCTTTGGGATTCCTGCCCTGCTAAATTTCACCCCGCCACAGCTGGCAGTGGCAAGTTCAGTGGCTAGTTGGGAAGGTGCATACCAAGGTGGGACCCCGACAAAATGCAGCTGACTCCCTTCAGTCTGCCTTGCAGAAAACCCTTGCAGAGGAGAAATGGCAAGGGCTGAGCTGAGCCTTCTTGCTTGCTTCAGGCTGGACATCTGACTCTGCTGTCTTCCCGCTGTCAGTTCTGTAAGGAGCTACATCAGACTCCATGAAGGCCACCATTCTGAGGCTCATGGCCAACTGGAATTGTAGCCCCCTGTGGTGGAAACTTCCACCAGCCAGGAATATGTCTTTTTTGTTGTTACCTTCTTTATGGATAACTATTCTTCTCTCTGATTTATTAGTATTGTAGAAACTGTGGAGAAATGACTTTTTGATTCTGCTCATTTAGGTGCAGAAGAGGCCTTGACATTTGGTACCTGAAACAGTCAGTTGACATTTCAAAACAAACAAACAAATCTGAAGCTTCAAACGGTAATTCTTCGGGAAATCAATGACTATGACACGTTTGCGCCCTCTAGTGCCGATAGCTTGAATGACACAAGAGGAAAACGGGTAGTATCAATAGTCACAGGTATGCCAAACTAGTAGCAAGAATATTTTTCTGTCCCCCAGAAGAAGACTGATTCACCAAATGTAAGTCTGTGATCTCATGTGATCTGAACTTGGGGTCAATCATGGTGTGTTGTCCTTGTGTTTTAAGCATGAGGAGCACAATGTACTTTACAACAACGAAGAATGCCAAGAAACAGGGCCGTCTTAATGCATGGGCCTGATGGGCACTTGCCCACGGGCCCCATACTAATCTGTGTATGTTATTCCTTGGAAAATTGGAAAACTTCCAAAATTAACAATAGTTGTCGTAGGGGCCCCAGTACACTGCTTTGCCCGGGGCCCATGATGCTGTTAAGACGGCCCTGCCAAGAAACCCTGTGCGTGTTGCTGCTTTGTTGTAAGGCTGACCGCAAACACTGTCCTGAAATTCTCTCTCTCCAGATTAGAGGCCAGAGTGAAGGAGGAGGAAAAGACAGATGTGATAGAGTCGTGATGCTGCAGTAACAAAGTCAGGGTGGAATTGAAATAAGTATCTTTTAAATGAGCTAGACTGAACACCAAAGAAGCCATGGGGGTCTTGATTGCTAAGAAGTGCCTGAACCACGAAAGTGTAGTTCCAAGGATGCTAAATGGGGCTCACACATTCATTTGCTCTACCTTTGGCTGCCAGTGATTGACCACAACTCATTGCATTGCCATATAAGGCCCTGACAAACACATGAGCTGGAATATTGGGCTTTCCTTCATGAGGCTTTTATTGTGCACTTGCTGATCATCTCTCATGGCAGTTTATGGGTGATCCAGGTGATGGCCAGACTGTCTGGTTTTACTTCTGCTTTTTAAAGAACATTTTTGCAGTGGTGGGGGTTGGAGTGAGGACAATGCTGCATCTTATTTCACCCCCAAACAAATTGTGCAATAGTGCAATTCTGTTATTCTGTTATACTGCAGCACTACCTAGTGGAAAGCATGGAAAGGCAGAGAAATAAAAGCTCTTTGCGTAGAAACCTGATCTTAATTCTGCCACAAAACCAGAAGTAGATACAGTGGGTTAACAGCCTCTTTTAGAAAATCTCCTTGTGTGCCTAGCCATCTTTATCCAAGAAAGACGATATAATTACAAAGTGATACACAGATGGAGAAAAATAATTGGAATAATCATAGGCATGGCCTGTTGCAATAGGCTAAAAGGTCTGGATATTCACTGAATTTCGTTGCACTTATGGGATGGAAGGTGACATCTCTTCTTAGAGTAGATGAAAGATTTGTAGTGTAAATTGTATGTGTTAAGTCCATAAATAAGGCACACTGAATTAAGTGGGACTAACTCCCAGCTAAGTGTGCATAGCATTGCAGACTTAAAGTTTTATTCACATTCTTATGAAAAGAAATGCACCAGAAAGGTGAGTGCAACTCTTTATATCAACAACACAGCTGTTTTTATTCTAGGACATAAATGGAAATGTTCCATATAATTCTGAGGGTGGTGTGGAAATTAACAGCAGCTTTTGATGGGCATAATAGTCACTTTACTGCTACTTCCCCCAAAACCATCATGCATAATGCAAAAAAGGAAGAACACGAGCCCTTTCTCAGGTGTCAGAAGATGGAGACACTTTGGAAAGGTGCTGCAGCACTCATGGCCTTCTTGACAGAGATACTTGGAACGTGTCTCCCTCCTGCCTGGGATATCCATCTCTGCCACAGGCCAGAAATGGAGCTTTCCAAAAACAGAGTGCAGCTCACCCATTCTTCTCTTTTCAGAGAAAAGAACAAGAGTGGGAAGTCACATTTTGATTCAACCCCCTTTTCCAAATCAGCTCTTTCACTCCAACTCAACTTTCTTGCCTGGCGCCTGCCTCTCCACACATTTATCTTCTTTTAGATTACAGGGCAATACCCAGCTGTCTTTCTCTGCAGGCTCACCTGCTGTGCCCAAGAGGAGCATCGAACCACCGGTGCCAGGCTTGTGCTGGTAAGGCAGCACATGTGGGTGGGTGCTGATGGAAAGCTTCTCTACATGAGTTTAATCTGCCACTTTACAGAGACTTCTTGTTATGTTTCTGTTGCAGGAAAAAAAATGCATGCTTCACATGGAACATTTTGCTGGGGTTTGTTTTTCTTTGCCTTTCCTTATATTTTGTGAACCAACCATAAGGTGGTGCTGGGGTACAGCTGCACAAGAGTGGATTTGCAACTTGAAGTATTTGTCCTAGTATGTTGCAGTTCAACATGTGATACCAGAATTTCCTTGCTCTAAACAACAACACCAAAACTTTGTGGGATAGCTAATACCCTGGAAGACAGAAAGAAGATTCAAGGTGATCTTGACAGGTGAGAGTGCCAGGGTTCAGAGAGATTCAGTAGGAACAAATGCCAAGTTCTGTATGTAGGAAAAAGAAACCAAATGCATTGTTACAAGATGGGGAATACTTGGCTCGACAATACTGCATGTGAGAAGAATCTTGGAATTGTGGATCACAAGCTATATGTGAGCTACCAATGTGATGTGGCTGCAAGAAGGACAAATGCTGTTTTGGGTTGCATTAATATCATTTGAAGTATCATTTCAAAAGCCCATAAAGTACTAGTTCCCCTTTACTCAGCACTGGTCAGGCCTCATCTGGAGTCCTGTGTCCAATTCTGGGCATCACAGGTTAAGAAAGATACAGACAAGATGGAAAGACTTCAGAGGAAGGCAATAAGGATGATCTGGGGACTGGAATCAAAGCCCTGTGGAGAAAGCTTGAAAGAACTGGGTATGTTTAGCCTTGAGAAGACTGAGGGAAGACATGACCGCACTCTACAAGCACTTGAAAGGCTGTCACAGTGAGGAAGGCCAGGATCTCTTTTTGATCATCCCAGAAAAGTTACAAAAAACCAGATTCCTGACTGATGGAGCACTATGACAGTGGAATCTATTCCCTGGGGAGCTCATGGGTTTTCCCACACTGGAGGCCTTCAAGATGCAGCTGGACAGCCAGCTGAGAAAGATGCTTTAACTTGGGAGTTCTTCACTGAGCAGGGCGTTGGACCCGATGGCCCTCTGGCCCCTTCCAACTCTGCTCTTCTATGATTCTATGAAAAAGGCTAAAAAACATGGGAGAGACTCTGGAAGATGACAATGTTATAAAAAGGCTCCACAAACTTCCCTGTGTGAGGGGTCACAACAACACAATAAATACCTCATGTAGAGAAGCCCTTGGACCTGGAATTCTCACAAATGGAGAAATGCTATTTTTCTTTGAGGACTGCAGAAAGCAGGGGGCTACAGTGATTAAAAAAATAAATGCCTGCTTCCCACAACCTGCTGAAACTTAGGCTGCCTTTCCGCCTCAGCAGCACTCACATCTCCAAACAAGCCTTCACAGTGGTGTGTAGCTGCAGGAGCAGTTTGGCCTGGAAGGTCCGATTGACTGGAGCTCTGAGGCCCTAAGCCCTCATTTTCCATTGTAATCTAATTCACCAAATGAGGCTGTTCTCGAGGGCCACGGTCTGCTCCGGCTTCCTGGGAAGCAGCCTAGAGAGCTTGACAGAGTTCTTCATGTCACTCGAAGAAAGGAGGCTGTCGATCATTTATCAGCAATTGCTGCCAGCACTTCTCCTTTTTAATTAGTCAGGTTGCAGCGTAATGGGGAGAAGGTGTGTGGATAACTGAGCATAAAGTGAGCAACACCGCACAAGATCAGCAACGCAGAATGAAATTATCAGCCTAATGAGCCATGAAATGCTCCACTCAGCTGCATGGGAAGGTAGCAGCAGCCCACATTAGGCTCCATCATGCTTGACGGCGTTTTCTCAGGAGAGCCTGGCCAGGTAACCGAGAGGAGTGCAAGTTTCTCATGGCTGATTCTGGCAGGGAGTTGCAGGAAACTCTGGCATGGGTTTTAGCAGTATGCAGCGAAGGAGTGCTCTGCCCAGTCCTCCCTCCCTCCCCCCCTCCCCCCCCTCTGAAGCTTTACGCAAGATCCCCTCAGCCCTCTTGCTTCACATTCACTCACCCCCACTGGGATATCGAGGACTGTCCACACTAGGAGTTTGATCACCCATTGCTTCCCAATGGGAGGCATATTGCAGCCGTGAAGGGAAGGAAGCACCATTCCTTCTGAGCCGCTCTGAGCCCACTGGCCCCAGCCGCTTCACTTCATGTGCTCGGTGCCAGCAGGACCAAGATGAGCCTGAGAGAGCCACGCTCTGCTTCCTCCTGGTGAAACACCCAGCAGAGATGGCCCAGCAGCCTTTGCATCATCGCAGGGCCCTTTGCATGTGTTGTGGGCGGGAAGGGACTCCACCGCAAAGCAATGCTGGCTCAGCCACAATTGTACCCGCCTGAAACTCGCAGCCAAGAGAGGATGTCAAATCGCGGGTGGGAGCAGCGGGCTCGCTCCTTTCCCAGCTGGTGATAAATCCCCTGCTAGGCTGGCCCAGTGCTTTGGCTTAAAGAGGACCCTCCTGTACCAGAAGGGCTCCCAGCGGGGCCTTAGCCAGCCCCAGATGAAGCAGTGCAGAAAGGGAGAGCGTTGGCAGCCTTGAAGCTGCCCATCCACGTGAGCGCCTGGGCAGGACACCACTCTCTTGGCCACACAATGGTGTGAAGCCTTGTATTTCTCTTCCAGTTACTTCTCAGTGTGCATCCGTGCATATAAATGAGCACTGGCAAGTCTGAGGCACATCAGTCTGCTCTTCTTCAGCCTTTCTGATGGTGTGTTGGTGGCCGCCATGTCCTCTGCTGGACTGTGGCCCTCAGGAGACACCCCAAAGTGGGCCCTGGATGGTACGAAAGTACTGTGGGGTTTGCATGTGATTATGTCTGCCCTCGAAGGACAGGGCCCCCTCAGCCCCCTCCTCTTCCGGTGCATTCCCAAACTCCACATGGAGAGCCCTGTGCAGACAGGCACCACAGGGGGATTGGTAGCATGTCTGCCTTGGAGAACCTGGTGCTTCAGGCCACTTGCATTTCATAATCACCCTGCAGCATGGTGGCACTGGCTGAAGAAGAGATGTCCTTCCATAGCGCTCTGGGGCAGGAGCAGGAAGGCCTGGAACCCTGGAATGGCTGCCTCCCCTTCCTGCTCGGTGCTGCTGTCCAACCCGTGTGGGGCAGATTGTTGCACGCTGTGCTGCGCATGCACCCCTGGCAAGTGGGCGAGCAAAGCTGGGGCTGAGGGGTGCTCCGGTGAGCCTGAGCCGGTGTCCTATCTCTCCGCAGACTGCCTCCTCGGAAGGAAAGACATTCAGACCGATTGCTCAGTGGCTACCTTCTCTGCTTCTTTCGTGGAAATCTCCACCTGGTGGCACTGACAGGCAATTTCTCTAAGCCTTGTTACAATAATTTGATCAGGGAGTGAAGCATCCCTTCCCAAACTTGTGGCCTCCGGATGTGCCGTGTAAGTGAATCTGGTCCTGGTTCAGCTGTGACTGGAATACAGTCTGGTTCCAGGACAAGTCAGTCCACCTTCAATAACCTGATCCAGTTCAACCATTGGACTGAATCAATTCCATGCTGATTTGTGTGGGAGATTTTAAATACTCACATGGTGTGATGTGACAATTAATACAACTGTAATGTCCTATTCTAAGCTTAACACTATAAGGTTAAATGCTATTTAGAAAGACATGCACATTGTGGAAGTCATCAAGAAAGGCAAACAAGTAGAAAGGCATCAAATCGTATGTTAACCCAGATGTTATATGAGGGAAAATATATATCGTGGAACTGTGAGAGAATACTGTCTTGTGTTTACTCATCTCTCATCATGCCAACAGATTCTGTCCCGTCAGGATTTTGGATCCACCTGTCCCAGAGTTTGGACCCTAAGATGCTGCTGGACACACCCTTATCACTTTCATGACTCATGCCATAATTGCTCCCATTTTACAGATGAGAGAACTAGTCTGAGAGGGAGTGAATTGCGAAAGGCTGCTGGGTGAATTTATGAACACCAGGCCATTAAGGAAGATGAGGTGTTGTGTGAGATTGTGCAGGGACACATCATCTCAGCACTAATCACAGGAGCAGTGCTCAGCTTTCTCTCTGCCTGGCCCAGGAAACAAATCCTCCCTCAGGGTGTCTGAGCCATCTCTGCCATCACCCACAGTGGATCGGCATCCCCCTGTGGTGCCTCGCCTCACCTGCAGCACTGCAGCGCCAAATGACGCATGGTGTGATGAACGGGGGAAGCATGAGCAGGGGACCCGCAGAGGCAGCGGCATACGCCCTACAGGTTGGCTCTCACGCAAAGGAAAGCGTGTGGCTATTGCGGCGATACGGGAGGAGGAGCTCAGAGCTCCATCACTCCACGAAGAGCCCCAGCCCAGCTGGAGGGCCGTGCCCCCTCCCCACCTCTCATTCCCCCTGATGATTGATCAGTCACCGCTTTCCTGACTTGGGCACTCCACCCCTCCTCCCCCATTTAACATTTCGTGTTGAAGGGTTGAAATGCTTCTCCTGAGCCATATTGGCAGGTAATAACCTGAACTTGCTGGTATCATTTGCACTTTTGGTCCTATCCTCCCACCCACCTTTTTTTTCAGCCCCAGCCACCTTTCCCCACCTCCTGCCAACCTAGCAATGCGAAAGCATGTAATGTGAGTAGATAAATAGGTACCACTTTGGTGGGGAGGGAACGGCTCCCCATGACATCATGCTGGCCACATGACTACGGGAACAGCACTAGCTCATGGCCATTGAAACAGAGATGAGCACCACCCCCTATAGCTGTTTCAGCCAGCAGAGTAAAACCCACAGGGACTCCTCTCCTCTCCTCTCCTCTCCTCTCCTCTCCTCTCCTCTCCTCTCCTCCCTGCACATGAATGCAGCCCTGCACACTGCTGCCCGGGGGGAATTTCACGCCCCCTGGTGGAGTGGAACAGCCTGGAGAATCGCCCTGGCTAGCGCAACTCCTGCGGGCAGAAGGGGTGCCTGCAACACACACATGCATCAGCACAGTCCCGCCATGGCGCTGCTGTGAGCGGCCAAGGCCAAAGCTGTCCGTGTGGGATTTTGCTTAATATGTCTGGCCTGGCTAGTGGAAGTGATCCTTCCCTGGGCCCTTTCAGTTGTGTGTGCATGTCCTCTCCTGTGCAGGCTACCCCAATGATGGGTCCTATGATGAGACCGTTTTTGAAACGGTTCAGACTCCTGCCGTGGCTCGAGGTCTGGAGACCTGACAAGAGAGACCAGTGGGGGAGAGTAGCAAAGGGGCAGCTGTGGGGACCAGGCTACTTGGCCACGGGAATGGGAGGAGCTGCAGCCTGAGGGAGGGAGCATGGGCATGGGGAGTTCCTCCAATGGAGGACCCCGGCCGCTTGAGCGGTGGACCCACTGGCTCACCGGAGCAAAGCCCAGTCAGGAGCACAGCGCGAGGAGAGGAGCCATGCCCATTTTCACAGTGCGCCTCCTCCAGGGGCAGGACACCGACTAGGGGAGCTTTGGGTGACTGTCGCCAGACTGGGGCTAACAAACTGCTCTGTGCATGCTCAGAGACTTGGCCAGCTGATTTGAATGTAGAAACGATAAAGAATGTTACGCACAAGAAGCCGCTCAAGGCCTGTGTTTGTCAGAGGGGGGCAAAGTGGCCCATGACACCCTTCCCCTCTCTTATATGAAGTAAACTGAAGCACCATTGTGCTGGGAACCAGCTGATGGGCTGACAGCACCAGCCTTACGAGGAAGGACCCATGGCCACCCTCTGGGCCTCCCTCCCTTCACTTCAGCTCACAGCAAGGACCCGACACTCAGTCTACCACAGTGTGCATTTCCTGGGGCCATGGAAACACGCGGAGAGAAGAACAGTGAGTGTCCATGCAAAAGGCCTTCGGATTTTCTGCTGCCAGAGGGCCACCAGAGCCAATTATGTGAGCCTCCTAAAGGCTATATAAGACCCTTCTGCAAAGAGGGAGAAACATAGGTTAATTTTATTTATTTATTTAAAACCTTTACATGCCATCCTTTATGTATAACATCTCAGCATTTGTCAGCATTTTGGTTTGCTTTTCCTCCTTTTTTGTCAGTATCTGGGACAGACTAGAGGGATAGTATAGTGATTTAAAAAAAATAAACAAATGTAGATTTATTTATGGGAAATTATTTGTCTGGCTTCACCTCAACTTTCTGCCAAAGGAATTAACATGCTGTTCTTGCAACCTTCGTTCTACTTGGGTTAGGTGACAGAATTACGTGGTGTTGATTTCCTACCCAGCCATTTTCCAGTCCTGTAACTTTGCCAGTGGCTATGGCAATGGTGGCACATGAACTCCAGTGGGCAAGTTTAAGCTCACAATGTGAAATGCAACACTCCAGTATGTTCATTTGCAGCCTATAAAAATGCTAACCAGTGTTCATTTTTAAGATGGCATTTTAATCAAAAGGCTCTCAGAAAGGAAGAAATGCAGTGCTCATTGTTTTGCTAACTCCATTTATTTGTGTGCCTTTTAATCTTTCAGCAAGGAAAGTGGTCACTGTCGGGCATGTGACGGGTGCCAGAACGTTTCTCTGTAAGTTCTGAGGCATAGCATAAGTCAAGGGCAGGCAGCTTTTCCCTCTCTGACTCATCCAGCCTGCACAGACTCAAGGTCTACAGGAGTGTGTCTGGAAAGGAAAATAATGAATTTTCAGCATTTGCAATAAATGGATCATTAGATGGCCACTGTGTAACTTTTGGGTGAAGTCGACCAGAAAATTGGATTTCCTTGGATTCTTTGCCAACCTTTGCTTAAAAGAATGCTCCATGATTACTTAGTCGTAGCAAATTATTTGGTTGTATCATTACCAACTACATCTAAAGTGCAAAGGCCCTTGACATGTTCCTCTGGTGGGCAGCTTTATTTTTAGATTTAATTTCAAATATGAGCATAGCCTTTGTCCTTTTAGTAAAGTTTTACAATTTTCTGCACCAGCTGTGAATCTATATGACCTTTGCAATGCTTGTCTTTGGAGGAGTGATACAACCATGTTAGCATTGATCTTTCTACTGCAAATGGACTATTGCTCTTTTTCCCCATGGCCCTTGCTATGCCTTTGACTACAGCTAATTCTACATATTTGAAAAGCTGCATTTTCTCTCCTGCATATGTAAAAGTTGTGTAAATATTTCTTCTTGCTTTTGCTACAGTGATCTCTTTTTAGTGAGTGCGGTATGTAGTGTGTGTGTGTGTGTGTGTGTGTGTGTGTGTGTGTGTGTGTGTGTCTGTGTGTGTGTTGAGGCTGCAGTGATATTCAGGCAGGGAAATCCTACTCCATAGGACCTTCTATAGGAAATACATTGAGCATTATTATGTTGGGCAATTTGTTTTTGAAGATTTTTTAAAGCTACCTGTTACGAGCCAAGTGATCCCTTTTGGCAGTTCATTTAAAAGTTTCTTTTAGCAGAAAGATCATAACAATATAGCAAAACCATCAATATAATTTAAACTGGGCATGCAAACACTTCGCCATGGGACCTGCAATTGTTTCGGAGCCCTCATGGCAAAGTGTGAGTGATTCTTGAGTGATTCTCACAGCATTTTCTTTTGCAAATTATTCATCAGGATTGTGGTCCAAAGCCAGCTGGGATTGCTTGTCTTTCATGGACTGGATCTTTATGCAACCTATTTTCCTCAGTTATTGTTGTCTAACTAAAGGTTGCATAAAATTGAAATACTTCTCACCCACATGAGGTAATTGTTTATTTCTGATCATTTCATATAATTAAGCAATAATTCCTCTTGACATAAACATTAGTGGGAGAAAATAGATCACAGATTGACTGGAAAGTATTGAACCAGAGCTGAAATCTGTTTTCTTTTTTTAGTGTTGACAACAAAAGATTTTATTTGCTCATTTATTTTTAGGAAAGGGCTTCATTAGAATGCTTAATGACTTGATGTAACAGCATCACATTAATGTGCTCTGTAGTATGTACTTCACCTACGGATAAGAATGTTTGTCCTGACAGGTGTCCTTGTATACAGCTTTTAGAGGTGACTTAGAGAGCCCCAAGTTGGTATTTTAAAGTAAAAAAAAAAAGTTCAAAAGAAGATAAAAACAATTTCATTCAGAAAAGGGTATAGAAAATGTATCAGCATATTGTAGAAATAGAAACAGTTAAAATAAATTTCTGAAATGTTGGGAGCAGATGCTTTTACACATATATTTTATAAACTTATTTGTCATTTATTTTGTAATTTCTGCAGCACCTAGTTTTGTGTAGCCATATTCTTGCATGTTTCCTTAGCACCAAGTCCCACTGCACTCGGCGAGACTTGTTAACTGGTGAGCGCAAGCTTGCAACCATAGCTTGTATGATGGATGCCTCAGGTAAGCACTCACTAAGGACTCACTATTTCCATGGACTTTGTTCCCTACTCCTATGTAGAGAGGAGAGATGAAGGAGGTGGATGCTCAGTTACTTCCACCTTATGTGACAGAAGAATGGCTCTAGATCAGGGGTCTTACCTGGGGGCCGCTGGAAGTAGAGTCTGGGTGAGGCTGGGCCGCATCAAGTATTCCACCACCGCAGTGATGGTGGGCCGCTCATCCCGCATCGCTCCCGGAGGCCGGCCCAGGCGCCACTGGTGCTTTGAAGGCCGCAGGGCCCCTCCTCCATGCCCCGCCCATCCCGGCAATTGGCCCGCGGGCCGCGAGTTTGAGACCCCTGCTCTAGACCATGGAGAGGCAGGTGGCAGAATGCAGTCCCATGCAGGAGTATTCAGATTTCTAGCAGAGCACCTGTGCTGGTTGAGCATCTCCAGTACCACCACACTCAATAAATGCTGAATGAGGTGGACCTTGATTTGAACCAGCAGGGTGGCTCTCACTGGGGGTTTGGCCAAACCCCAGACCTAGTTTGGAAACAAGCAGATCTGGAAAGATTTAGGAGCTGTCCAAATCAAAATGGTGTTGCTTTGATGTGGCCCATAGCTAAGACTGAACACCCCTGAAATTTTGTCAGCTGTTTGTTTTGTTAGATGGGTATTATGCAATACTAGTCAGCATCTGACTGTATCTTACCATTAACATGCAATAGCACTTAGTAAATTTTGCACTAATTTTATTCTTTCCTTGAACCCTTGGAAAGGTGGCAAAACCCCTAGCCAAACTTTAAATACTGATATCAATTTTCAGTTTTTCAACTCAGATGTGAAATTTCTACACCAAAATCTGAATTGGGCAATGTAAAATGCTGTTTCATTTTAAATATTTTTGACAGTTCTATCTATGAATTTAGCATTCTGGCAAAGTTTAAACCAAACCAAACCAAACCGAACCAAAGTTGTCATGTTAGTCCTTTAGGGTGCCATCCTATAGCCAGGAGGCACTGCCTTGATGACCTGCAGCTCTGACCTCAGAAAAGCCCTCCAAGGTCAGAGCTGCAACTCCAAATTCAGACCACCAGAAGTGCAACTTCAGAGCTGGCCAGGGGGAGGGGGAGGGCTGCAGAAGTGGGGAACAAGACTGCACCTGGTTAATAGGAATCTGGACAGTGTCTCAGCCCCTGCATTTCATAAGCAGGGATAAAATGCGTACACATAACCAATCAGCTGCCTAAGTGTTTTGAAGAGTGAGGGAAGCATGGAGACACACCTTGCCTTCACACTCCCCCTGTCAGTTCAGAGGAGTCTGGGTGACACCCAAAAGGACAAGCACAACCTATTTATGTTTACCATGCTTTAACTTCCAGGAAGCAAGGAAATAATTTAGCAGAATGTATGCATCACTAAATATTAAAGAGCATTCCAACAGAAAGCTTATCCATGCTATAACTTTCTCTCAAAAAGAGACAACTAATAGACATGACCAGAGCAGGATCAAAGAATTACTGCATTATGTCCCCAGCTATTAGTCAATTTAGACAAACCCTTATTAAGAGAAGTAGTGGTATCCAATAAACATGAAAGAAGAGTTCTTGTTGAATGAGATGCAACCTGAGGTTCATTGAAAATTCAGGTATAGATGCTAAAGCAACAACCCATTAATTAGACCAAATGGGATATTCCAGTTCCCCGTTCCATTCCTGCTTTACACCTTGCGTATAAGGTTCATTTTCCAATAATATGTTTATAAATTTGGATCCTAGGCCAGTATAACTGATCAGTCGCAGTAAGTATTTTCAATAGCAGAGGAGAATGTGAAGCTGTAAAATTTTCAGGACCAAACCTAGATTCAAATAAAGCCTGCAACTGCAAGCATTGCCATTCAGCCATAGCAGGCAAATCAGATTTAGCACACAACTGAAACTCATCATCAATCCCATTAATTAATCCAGAGTAAAGATCAGCATTTATATCAAAGTCTGCCACAAAGAATATCTCTTACCAGTTTTTAGGTCTGGATTTCACCATAAAGTCATTTTGGCATGTGAAGGTAGATCAAAATGTAGCTGATGCAATATTCTCCACCATAAGTGTCTAGCAACTATAACTGTGGAAGGAACCCTATCCATTTCAGTATGCAAGAGGCTAAGGCCATTAAATAATTTAAGCCTTTACAACTAGAGTCACAAAACAGTATGATACTGAGTGAGCTGGGATAGCTGTGAAGTGGCTGTAGGAGAATTACATCAGAGCTTAATAATGCTCAGGAGGTCTTCTACCTGTCCTTAGGAATCTGCGTTCATGCAGCCCTGCATGTATATTTTTAAATTAAACTAACATTACAAAGGGAAACTCCAGTGTTCTCTGCAGCTTGAAAACTAAACTTGGTGATATATTGCCCTTGGAATTTCCCACCAATTGTGAAAATAGGCAGCATATAGCAATTTTTATTTATTCATTAACTTATAAGATTTTATAATGTTCGATATTGAGCTGGCTTCTGAGAAGTAAACAGTAAAAAGCTAAAAGAGATTAAGTAATAATTAAAACACATTAAATATGTCTAGTATTTCCTAAAATTATATAACTGAAAAGGTTTTGCATAATGAAAATGGATGTGGGACTCAGCAATTCAGTATGATAGGTTCTTTCAAACTAACAATTTTGAGTAGGTTTGCCCAGTCTTAAGATAAAGCTGCATTTATTTTTTTAATCGAAAACAGACTGATTTGATTGGTCAAATATCCTAAGAGGGGAATGCAAGTCCTTTCAGTTTGGAAGAAGAAAATTCTGAGGCTACATTATTGGACTGTTTTTGTCGTGGGCTGCTAGGCTATAAAATTCCCAGTGAAAATGACTGAAGCCACAGCTTGAAGGTTTTGAGGATACAGGTCTGAATAGCTTTATTTTTTCTATATAATATGTAATATGTATTGATATAGCACTTTATTCCAAAGTGCTGCACATAAAATACAGTAAAGCAACAATTTAAAATACTGTCTAACTACAATCATTATGACAACGGTAATGTTCAAGAAAACTATATAAATAAAGCTAATAAAAGATTAACTAATATAGAACATTAGAATAAATCTTACATAAAAGATGAACTCACAAATCATAGGCGTACTTCACCTCAAATAACCAACCAACCCTGCTACTCAGACAGAATCTCACCAAAACCTTAAACATTTTTTAATTGTTTTAATAATAATGCTTTATTATCTGTCTAAGCCTGCAAGCACAAAATAATTTATCAGGGAATTCTTCCCATTAAGCTAGGTGGGACTAATTTCTACAGTGCGTTGCTCTGTGCTGTTTCTAATTCTCTTCCTGGCTGATGCCCTTTGCTTACTGATATTATAATGGTTGTAAAAATGATGGGCACTCCACTGAAGCAGAAGGGGAAAGGAAGACATTTCAGCTGTTCCCTCATCTGGTCCAGAGAGTTGGGGGATTCTCAGGGCACAGAGAGGGGAAATAGCTGTAAACAGCCTTGGTTCATGGTCTGTTGACAGATGCCTTCTGTCAGATGAGTCAAGAATACAAGCCCAAGTGGCAAAGCACTGCATGTTGGAGACTTTTATTATTTGATTGTGAGTGAGCTTGCACTTTTGAGAAAGTAAGGTTCAAATGTAATATAATTTAACATCTGCAGCAGGGTCAAATCCCAGGCATTCTTTTTGCTCAGAGATTTTTATTACCTTGTTTCAGTTCAGAAATAGAGATCTAGGAATGCTGGAGAAGTCTGTAATGGATGCAGGTGAGTTTGTAGTTCAGTCAGTCCATCCTGTGACTATTGTAGCAACACGACTGCTCTCCATTTGCACAGAGTTGCTCACTGCTGTTTAATTTTTCAGGTTGGTTTCAACAGATTTGCACTTGCACTCAAAGGTATTAGCAGAAGTGCACATGAGCACTAACACATACTTCCAATGAGTGGAATGAAGTTCATTTAAAGGCCTAAAAATAATCCAGTCACATCAATGAGTGAAGAACAAAATGCAAGATGCCTGGCAATCAGGGAAAAACAGCTGGAATGGATTTAACAAAATCCATGCATTCCTAAAGACAGGGAGACAGAGATGGATTGATTTTCAATATTTCTGGGCTGTGACATTTGGATTGGGGGACAGTTTATAGTAAATTGTTCAAACAACAAAATCTCAATAAATTTAAGTGGAACAGCGACACCTAGTGTTTCAGGCATGTCAAAAACATGCACTATTTGAGAAGTTACCCAGACCTGAATTTATAAGATTTGTAACCAGCAAATTGTGCTGGTTTCGCTCATTTCAAGCCACATCACATTCTGTTTTTCTGTCTTCATACCTCTGTGGCTCTAATATTACCCAAGGGTGCTGAGCCCAGGGAGTAGGGAGAATAACAGAATGTGCTCCACGGAGAGGTGCCCCTGGGGCCGAGTTTATACTCTTTCCGGCGCCGGGTTAAAACCTTTTTATTGAATTGCTATTTTAAAAACTAATATTTTATCATTGAACAGTCACTGTCTTTGTTTTCTGTTTTTTGTCTTTATGCAATTTTTTATTGAACTTGCTATTTATAAAGATAATTTTATTGTATCGTAATTGTATGTATTGTGAGCTGTCCTGAGATGCCAAGGCTTGTGGTGACGGCAAACAAAAGTTTTGAATAAATAAATAATAGAACAAAATTGAGAGCTTGCATGGGCCTGCCACTGGAGAAAGGTTGCAGACCGGCATAGCCTGATCCTGTGCACATGTGCAGTGCTTGGACCTAGGCCTCACTGAGCCTAGTGGGACAGGCTCCTAATTATGCACTGGACTCAGCCCGACTGTGGCAACCCTGAAGTTAGAAAGTGATCAAATGAGGTCTTTTGCCTCTAATATTTGATAGCTTGCAAATGTATTAGTACGTTTGTTTGTTTGTTTGTTTGTTTGTTCATATGTCTCCCCATAGTTGAAATTATCTGGGTTATTTACAGCAAAGTATAAAACAAAACAATAAAATGCAATACAAATAACATAAAACAACTTTTGAAGTATTTTAAAATAGCTTAAAATAGAGTAAAAATACAGTAAAAGATCCAGCAAAAAGAATTGCCAATATAATCCCCTCAGGCCCTTCCTCTAGATCAGGGGTCGGCAACCTTTAACACTCAAAGAGCCATGTGGACCCGTTTCCCACAGAAAAGAAAACACCGGGAACTGCAAAACTCTTTTGACCTCTAAAATGAAAATAACACTGCACATATCGTTTTTTACCTTTATGCTATGTATAAAAAAACTATAGTGTGTTGCATTTATGGAACAGATAGGGGGCTGTGCTGTGCCAGCACTGGTGGCAGATCGGGGGCTGTGCTGTGCCACCAGGGGCTGTGAGCGATGGAGCCACAGCAGAGGGATTTAAGAGCCATGTGCGGCTCCGGAGCCAAAGGTTGCCAACCCCTGCTCTAGATAATGAAGGCGACTTTAAAGGCCTCCACATAGAGGGCTCCCTTGACCTGGCACTGAAAAAATGGCAAATTTGGCACCAGGCAAACTACAGCAGGGAGACTGTTCCAAAGATGGAAGACAGCCACCGAAAAGGTTTTCCCTCTTGTGGGTTGGCATTCAGAGGAAGACCCCAAGACTGAGCATAGTCTCTGGGCAGATGAGGTTGGAAGAGGCACTCTGACAGGTATTGTGGTCCCAAGCTGTGTAGGCTATGTAGGTTAAAAGCAGCACCTCAAATTGGGCCCAGGAGCATGCCGGTACAGGCAGGCCAGAACCGGTCTTATATGTTCAGGCCTGCTGGACCTGGTTGTGCACCAGCTGCAGCTTCTGAAACATCTTCAAGGGCAGCCCCCACAGCAGACTGCGTTAGAGTAATCTAATTCAGAGAATACCAGAGTGCAGATTACTGAAGTCAGGCTAACCCTGTCCAGGTGTGGGTGCAGCTGGGCCACCAGCTGAAGCTGGGAGGGAGCACTTTGAGCCACTAATGCCACCTAAGCATCAAGTGACAAAGATGGACACAAGCTATGATCCTGCTTCTTCAGGGGAGTGCAAACCCATCTAGAACAGATTGAGCATCCCCCATCTGGTCAGAGGAACCACCCACCAGCAGCATCTCAGTCTTGTCTGGACTGAATTTCAGTTTGTTAGACCTGGCGTATGCAAGAGAATTTGCCCTGGAAGTGCCCACTGAGTAAATTAAGAGGGCCTGAGATGGTTACAAGGTGTTCCTGGGGAGAGAATGTAATAAACCTCAGTCAATTCTGAAAAGCAAAGAGAAGTTTGGATAAAGGTAGCGAGGTCTTGTTTCTTTGCTGCCCTCACTGCCTCAAAATATACCAGATTGTAGGCACATACCAGTTTTCTGTTGCATTCACTGGGAGTTCTGCTCCACCTGCACTTCAGCCATCTCCTAAGATGGAGCCATACAAGCTCTACAGCAGAGAAGGTGCGTAGGACCGATCATGTCAACAGTCTGGGTCATTTATGCATTGCACAGTGTGACCAGGACTTCAACAGGAGTACTAGCCATGTCAGCCAGAAAATCCCCCAAAGCCCTCTGGAAACCATATGGATCCATTAGCCTCTGGGGGTGGATCATCTTGATAGGTACCTCACCCTTGAGGAGGGGAAAAGCCACATCAGTCTAAATCTCAGCAGGTGGTGATCTGACCATGACAAAGAGACTGAGTCAAAGTTCCCCACACTCAAAACATCATCCTCGTATCTGGCCAAAGAAACCAAGTCTAGAATATGCTCCTCTACATGTGTCAGGCCAATGGCATCTTGGGAAAGTCCCATGGTTGTTATGATTGCCACCTCTGTCTGCTTAGGTAGGAAGACTGATGGATTGCAGGGTGGATGGACACCAGCAGAATCCCCAAACTGTCCTGCTGGTCCAACACAAGATGTAAACACTTCAGACTAGTCACTGGATGGTGAGGGCACCTGGAGAGAGAAACTGAATTCTTTCAGACCATAGCAACCCCTGCTCCCCAGCCCTCATGTCTACCCTGATACTGAACCAAGTACCCCAGTGGTTACAACTGGGAGAAATTAATTCCTCCCTGTTCACCCACCCAGGTCTCAGTTACATATGCCAAATCAACTGCCTTATCCACAGTAACACAGATGAGGTGTGTCATATGGGCAGGAGAAGTGGGCAGGAGGCAACAGGATGGCGTTCAATGTGGATAAGTGCAAGGTCTTGCACTTGGGGCATGGGAATGGGTGTCACAAGTACAGGTTAGGGGACAAGTGGCTGGAGAGCTGCACTTGTGAAAGGGACCTCGGGGTACTGGTTGACTGCAGGTTAAACATGAGTCAGCAGTGTGACGCTGCAGTCAAGATGGTGAATGCCACTCACCGTGGCTTCTAGATTGAGAGAGGTATTATGGCCACTCTGTGTGACTGGTGCGCCCTCAACTGAAGTATTGTTTTCAGTTTTGGGCCCCTCGTTACAGGAAGGATATAGCCAGGTTAGATTCAGTGCAGTGTAGGAATACAAGGATGTTGGCCGGATTGCAGGGGATGCCGTATGAGGCAAGACTGAGGGAACTGGGTCTTTTCAGCCTGGAGAAGAGGAGACTCCGAGGCAACATATAAGTATGTGAGGGGGTGTCACATGGAGGTGGGTAGGGACCTGTTCTCCCCTGCAGAGGAAGGCAGGACGCGCTCCAACGGAGCAAAGCTCGGGGAATCAAGGTTCTATTTGGATGCCGGAAAGTACTTCCTGATGGTTAGGACCCCAAGGTTTTGGAATGGGCTTCCACAGGAGATGGTTGAGCCCCATTGGTGAGGGTGTTCAAGAATAGGCACATGGTAGGCATGTCATGAGTGGAGCCAGCTAGAGCTAGGGGTCAGACTAGATGGCCCGGGAGGCCCTTCTGACTCGCTCTGTTTCTCTGTTTCTGTATTCAGACAATATACAAAATAGGCCTTCTCTGTGTGGAGAGCTGAAAGATGGCAACATTAACTAGGTAGGATGACCTGTCCAGGTAAGAATATGCATCACTCACCTAGGCCTGAGATTACACCACAAATCTCAACAGGACAGCTCTAGAGTCTATAGAATTGTAGGTCCATTTTATATGTATTTCTATGGCACTTGTATGAAACGAATGCCACAAGGTGTTCTACTGGCTGAAAGCATGTTCAAGTTTCCTAAGCAGTTCCCTGTGCGAAGTCTGAACACAGGACATACTCTGCAGCAAACTGGTTGAATTTTAAATAAAGCACACAATTTAAATAAAGCAGGTGGGACACTTCCAAAAATTTAGTGCAGGAAATAACATGAACTTCATACCTGACTGTATCTTATGGCTACAATATTTTATGCATGCTTTTATGTGTCTTTTTATCATGGCATTTACTGTCTTATAAATAGCACTCTACTTGCCTCAGATGTCACAAATGAGAAACACGGGAATTCCTAGGAACTCATACATTTATTTAAGCTGCTTTTATTCCTCAGGTTGAATATTTAGCCAAATTCATTGTTGGGCTGAACTGAAATACGGCTCAGCCTTTTTCCTTTAGGCGTCCCAACTTCAATACCCGCATACAAACACAAGATGTCTACATATGAGCTTATAATGGGTAGTGCATGGATCTTTGTAAAGTCTCGGCCTTTCCATTTATTTATAGATTTCTATCCCACTTATTATCCAAAATGGCTCTTTAGGAGGGGGGTTACAAAATATAATAATAAATAAAAATATAGATAAGAAAACATAATATAAAGTAACAAATATATTGCAACATTAAATCCCAACAATCAACCATAAAAAGCCCTGCTATAAAACTGCAATATAATCACAGTTCTTAAACCAATAAAAGACACAGTAGCACAAGAAGTAATTAAATAAAATATTTAAAATTACTTTAACATTTAAAATATTGCGTTTTCACCTGGTGCCAAGAAGCATACAGAGAAGATGTCCAGCAAACCAACCTCTTTCGGGAGCTGATTCCAGAATTGGGGTGCCACTACTGAGAAGACCTTTCTCCTTATTTCTGTCAGAGGGGACTTTCCGAGAAGGACCTCCAATGATGATCTTAGGGCACAGGAAGGCACATATGGAAAGAGGTACTTATTTAAAGAACCTGGCTCCAAGTCATTAAAGGCTTTAAATATTAGTGTCAACACTTTGAATTGAACCTGGATTTCAACTGGTAACCAGTGATGCTGGTAGAGGACTGGAATTATATGCTCATCTTCTCCAGTCCTCATTAGCAGCTCCACTGCTTTATTCTGGATCAAATGAAGTTTCTGGACTGTCTTCAAAGGTAACCCCATGGAGAGACCATTACAACAATCCAGGCAAGAGGTTACCAGAGTGTGAAATACTGTTACATGGTTCTGGCTGTCCAGAGAGAGTCATAAAAGGTGCTCCTGGCCACCAAATCCACCTGGAACGCAAGCAATAGTTCAGGGTTCAGGTGCAGCCCGAAATTATGAAACTTATCCTTTAGGAGGAGCGCAACCTCATCTAGGACAGGTGCAATGTCACATCCGCCCCCCCCCCCCCGCCCAACCAGCAGCACCTCTGTCTTACCTGGATTAAGCTTCCATGGGCTGGCCCTCGTCCAATCCAGTATTGACTCAGAATGGCCACTGCCTCACCTGGGTTAGATGGAAAAGACAGGTAGAGCTGAGTGTCATCAGCTTATTGGTGACTCTCAGTCCACACCTCTGGCTAGCCTCTCCCAGCAGTTCCATGACGCTGTTAAACAGCATGGGGGGCAAATGGAGCCCTGCAGCACTCCATGGCATTACAACATAAGCTTGATCTGTTTTTCAGATGGCCTAGACTGACAGGCCTTACTGCTGACCTCAGGTCAGTTTAAACCAAGCTGTTGAGGGAAACAGTGGATTTCAGTTGTTCAGGCACTAGCCAGAGTTAATGCATCTGGGACAGTGGTGGCGAAGACGGTGCTGATGGTGATGCACAGTGCCGCTGATGAGCCTGGAACTCTGCAAAACCAGGGTGTTAGCTAAAGGGGCTAGCCTGCATGACGGGCTGTCTGGGAAATCCTGCTGCGCAAGCTAGTGCTACTGGCATTGCACTAGCAGTCCTTTGGCTACCGCAGCGAAACCCGTGTTAGTGCAATGGCGCGGCTGGAGACTTCCCACTGGGGTTAGGAATGAGTGATCATTTCATTTCAGTTTGATGAGTTTACTAAAATGTGCATATTTCCATATTTGAAATGGAAAGAACTTGAGATTTTTCTTCTTAAAGGGTTGCAGATGCATGGGAAAGCAACACAGGCAGCTTTCACTAGAAAGGTGGAGAAGTAAGAAGGGGCAAGGCGATGCAAGGCTCTGGAGGCGAGGACAAAACGTTTGCCCTGCGTTCGGGAAGGGATGTCCGTGCAGGGATTGAGGGAGGCACGCTGTAGGGTCCAGATGATGAGAGAAGGATTATTTTGGCTTCAGAGTGCTGAGATGGGCAATGCCAGAGAGAAGGTTGCTGTACTTAAGACAAAAGATTACTTAAGTATGGACCGAAATTTTTGCTGAGGAGGCTGGAGGAAAGGGCTGCAGTCTTTGCAACTTTAAATGGAGTGGGGCATGACATGACTTGATGATGGAGAATTATGTGAGGATTGTTGTTGATATGGGGAATAAAAATGTAAAAAATCACAGTTAAGTCTCAATGCTTAAACCAGTTCAACAGGGTGAGTTATGGCATTCTTAATGGATACAGGAAAGGAATGCTTGAGAGGAAAGGTGAGAGATTTAGTCTCGCAAATGTTGAATTTGTGGTAGCCATGAAATGTCCCAGGGGAAATATCAGGTTGGCAGTCAGATTTGGTGGACAGAGGAGACTCTAAAGCAGAGATGAAAAATGTGGGTATCCACAGCATGTGTTATTTCGCATTCTACCACTGACGGATGCAAAGGCAGTTGGTACACATTTTATCACCTTTGGAATAAAGTGTTGCATAACTTAAAAGATTCTTGTGTTTGTGAGATAAATAAGTCTGTAAAAACAGTAAATGGTGTGCCTCTTCTTTATACTTTGATCCTCTGATCCAATAACTTGGACAGGTATGTCTGCACCCTCTGAACCATGTGTCACTGGGCTGGCCTAAGCATCTTGCTGCCAGAGGAGAAGGAGAAGATGCACCCCCTTCCCTATCTGCAGAAAGAAGCTGAGTCGATGGCAGCCGTACCTGCTTCACCACTCTGAATGATGTCCAGGATGGCCCAGGGCCCGGCCCAACCCAGGCAGTGGCTGGAGCTCTACACGGCCAACAGAGTTGAGTCACCAGACAAGAACCCAAAGGTAGAGGTGCAGCCAGGTGACCGAGGGCCAAAGAGGGGACGCACAAACATCAGGACTAAGATGTATGAGAGTTTTGTTTCAGTTCACAAAACAATACAAAACAATACAAAATCAAAACCAAAACAAAAACAAAAACAAAAACAAAAACCAAACCAAACTTTTAATGTCCTATTCACAACCCAGAACATTAAAATGCACAGGGAGCAGATTGTCCCCAAATCTCTGCAAATTCCTGGATTTGGGTTTATGTTTAAAGCATCTATGATTTTTGAAATATGTACAACTTTTAAAAATGTACAATTTTCCTGTATGATGCAACTGAAAAAAACAGGTTGCAAATCCGAATTGGAGCAAGGCAGACTAAGGTTTGAAGTAAAGTTCAGGGCGTTTCAGCAAACTTGAGCCTCCAGCTTCTCCATTCTTACTGACAAGGGTCCTGTCGCTCAGGCAAAGTCCCAGCCCAAACAAGGAGTTCTCTCCCTCCCGCCCCCCTTTTCCTCTTTTCTTTTTTTCTTGGCCAAGAGGCCCATATCGAGCCGAGTAGGGAACTTGAGGATTGCTAGAAAGGGATTGCTAGGAAACTGCTGGGGAGATTTCTAAGCTGTCCTTCTGCTAGCTTCCCATATGGATAAGCCACACAGGGAACTGAAGGAGCCTGATGGTTCCTGATACCATCCTCATGCACTGAAATAGTCTGCACCTCTTTGCCCCAAGAAGTCAACCTAGTGGTTAAATCAGCTAAGCTGCCATTGCAGCTGCACAGGATAATTATAGAGCATGTGTTACTGAGCTTGTTTCAATACCATTAAGTACATAATATATTCGACTTCCAAATGGTAAGGATCTCTTGGATGTTTCCCATTGAAATAATGATATTGATGGGATTAGAATGCAGAAAAATGTTTGTTCCGCATCTGAAACTTGGCAAATGCACATCTTGCTCATATGCCAGCTTTCTTGTAAAATGTGATGAATATCCACTCGCTTAACTGGATTTTAATGCGAGAGAGATCAGATGAATATGAGATGTGCAGTAGGATCCTTTGTGAAGACCGACCAAAAAGAAAAAAGAACAAAAAACTCATGCAGATGCTTGGCAGCGAGGGAGACGTGATGTGATCAAAAGCATGTGAAGAGATAGCTGGAACAGCTCCACAAATAATGGGCCATTAGGACGGGTACAGTTGCCAGTTCTGGCTTCAACAAGGAATCTCAGGCAGATTGGACAAAGGGTCCTGATTTCCTTAGCAAGAGGTGACTTCCTCTAAGCTTCTAAAGAGAGGGATTGCCCACACCCTTTCAACCAGTGCATGTGCGTGCGTGCACGCATGTCAGCCGTGTCCCTATCACTGTACGATTGGCATCTGCCAGAAGGGAGCCTACACCGCTGCGTGTCTTCCCGTGCCGTCCCCATCGCCCCTTCAGACCATTTCTAACCTTCTGGCCCAATGACATGCCGGACATATACGTTGGCAGCTGGGGTGCCATTTGGTATCTACACTCCCTCTGTGGATGAACATGGCCCATGCCTTGTCACCTGGCATACACTTCCTCCCTACGAAATATTCCCTGGATGTACTCATTTGCAGACTTTATCTCAGCTAATGTTTCTATATTTTGGGTTGAATACTGTTCAATGTCACTTTCAGAACACTTCAAGACCCTCTTTGCTTATGTTCCCCAGATGTAACAATAGGAATATATTTGCTTTTGTCAGCTTGAGGAATCTCTCCTATGAAAAGCAAAAAGAAAGGAGTTTTCATCAGTCTCTCCCACTTATTTCTATATTTTAATTCATTTTCCTTACAAATTAGAAATTGATACAATTACTAATACATTTCTAATTCAAATTACATTCCTTTTGTTTCTAATTTGTTTTATAAACAAATGCTTACCTATAACAATCACATCATGAAAAGGGGAATCATTTTGCATCCTGTGCAATGTATGTTTCATACAGTAGCCATTAAGATGTCATTTCTTGTGTGGGGAGGATCTACGTTTCTATAACATTGTAATGCCTGCCCCTCTGATGCGTCGTATGATACACACCACAAACATAGAAACAGAGTGAGTCAGAAGGGGCCTTGTGGTCCTCTGCTGCACTGACTCTAACCTGGTTATATCCTTCCTGTAATGAGGGGCCCAAAACTGAGCACAATTCTCCAGTTGCGGGCGCACCAGAGTCGTATAGACTGGTAATAATGATCTAGAACCCATGCTTCTGGCTATGCCACCAAGGGTGGCGTTCGCCCTCTTGACCACCACATCACACTGCTGACTCATGTTTAGCCTGCAGTCAACCAGCACCCCGAGGTCCCTTTCACAAGTCCTGCTCTCCAGCCACTTATCGCCTAACCTGTACTTATGACAGCTATTCCTATGCCCCAAGTGCAAGACCTTGCACTTATCCATGTTGAACGCCATCCTGTTGTCTCCTGCCCACTTCTATAGTCTGTCCAGATCCTTTTGGATCTGGAGTACTTGCTCCTCAGTTGTGGCCACTGCCCCCATTTTAGTATCATCTGCGAATTAGATCAGCAGACTGTTCACCCCCTCTTCCATGTCGTTGATGAAAAGATTAAACAGGATTGGCCCCAGGACAGAGCCCTGGGGGACCCCGCTTGTCACTGGCCACCTTCCTGATGATTCTGCACTAATGGTTACCCTCTGCTTTCAGTCAGTCAACCATGCCCTAATCCACTGGACAGTGCATTGGTCTATCCCAAAACTCTTCAGTTTCTCCACCAGGGTATCGTGGGGCACTTTGTCAAAGGCCTTGCTGAAATCCAGGTAAACCACATCCACTGCATCCCCTCCATCTAGCCACCTCGAAACCTTGTTGTAGAATTCCACAGGGTTTGTCTGGCAGGACATGTTTTTGCAGAAGCCGTGTTGTGTGGCCGCCAGCCTCCCTTCCCTATCTAGGGTTACTAGATCTCTCGCTATTAGAAGCCTTTCCATTGTTTTTCCTACAATGGACGTAAGGCTAACTGGTCTGTAATTTCCCATGTCCCTTCTACTACCCTTTTTGAAAATTGGGACTACCGATGCCACCCTCCAGTCCTCTGGAACTTCACCCATTCTCCATGAGGCCTCAAAAATGGAGGCCAGTGGGCATGAGAGAACCCCTGCCAACTCTTGAAATATTCTCTGGTGTAACCCATCAGGGCCCGGCACCTTTGTAACGTCCAATGCCCTGAGGAGCCCCTCAATTTCTAGGGGGGGGTGACTAATTTGTGCCCCTAAGTCCCTGGTCTCATCTAATCTCCTATGCGGATATCCCCCATCCTACTTTGGGGAGAACACAGAGGCAAAATAGTCATTTAGCATCTGTGCCTGTTCCCTCATATCAGCCACTGGATCTCCTTCCCCCTTATTTAGTGGTCCCTCTACTTGTCTCCTCTTCTTCTTCTTCCTATTTACATGCTGAAAGAAGCCCTTTTTATTGTTCTTGATAATCTTGTAATCAGCCTTAACCTTGCAAAGAATCCTTCTGCAATGGGCCTCCTCCTCGCGGTATACCCTTTTGTCTATTTCCCCCAGTACCCATTTCCTACGGAGGTTCCTCTTGCACCTAATCCCTCTAACCACCTCCTTTCGCATCCATGGCGGCGCTCTCCTCCGCCTCCCCACCTTACTGACTAGAGGTATCGTCAAGGCTTGCACCTCCAAAACCTCCCTTTTGAGTGCCATCCACCCCTCCTCAACTCGCTTACCTTCCAGTAACCTATCCCAGGAGACTTTCCCCAGTCTGGCCTTCAGTTGGCCAAAGTTGGCCCGCTTCAAGTCCCAGCTTCTAGTACTCAACCTGCTGCACATTCCCATTCCCCTGATCTCAAAGCAAAGGATGAGTGATCACTCGCATCCAGAGCTCCCCTAATCTGTACTTCATCTATCAGCTCCTCCCTGTTGGTCAAGACCAAGTCAAGGATGTTTCCCCCCCTCATTGCCTCTCGGACCCTCTGTGTGAAAAACCGTCCCTCTATAGCTTCTAGGAAGAGATGTGACCTGGTTGTCACCGCTGAGTGAGTCTCCCAATGAATATCTGGGAGATTGAAATCTCCCATAATTACTGTGTCCCCCCCCCCCCCGAGATATCCATAGAATCTGGTCTGTCATCCTCCTCCTTGTGCCATTTCTGTGTTTATATTCTGGAATTCTTCAGGCCCATCATATCAGGATGGTTTCATATATAATGTGTTTCCTTGAGGTCCATATTCCAGTGTGCATTAAACTCGTGGTACCCTTCTGGGGGAAGGAACAGTGGCTTCTGTGGATTGGTGTGACAGTCCCGTCTTGTAGTATTTGCCAATGTGGAGATGTGACTCTGAATAGCACAAGCTTCTCACACAGCTTCAAGCGCTGGATGAGGAAGCTGCTCCTGGATGAGCTCAGCATGGGCTGCCTCAGGATAAGCCTGATCCAGTCTCCATGGGAGAGGGGCTTTGTTTCAGAATTGCTTTTGGGTGGTGGGTATTGGGCTAGTGATCCCGCTGGCTTCACCCTATGGGAGATGGGAGCAAGCATCCCATCTTCTCTTCTCCTTCCCTCCTTTAAACAAAAACAAGCTCCATTTGGAATTTGCTCCCAAGAGAGGTTCCCCTGGCTCCGACACTGTATTCTATTCGGCACCAGGCCAAAACCTTTTTATTTTCCTGGAATTTTAAAGTCTAAATTGTTACTTTAATTGGAGTTTTATAGAAGATGATGCTGTTTTATTGTAAGACTTTTGGTAATGAGGATAGTATAGAAAAGCTTTAAATAAATAAATAAATTCCTTGCACATAGCTTAATGGATGAAGTTTTTTCTTTAAATGGCCATTTCCCTATACCCCTCACCTTCTCAACTGCTCCCACTTCCCCCAAATTGCATTTGTGTGACAGAAGATTGTGTTCTCTACACAATGGAACTGCACTGTATTCATCAGCACATGCCCCAAGAGCAGTCAATGTGTTTGGCATAAATGTCGCAGCAGCGTTCCCTGATAAACAGGAGGGGCTCAAGTGTGGATCCCACCCGGCCAGGCTAGCCTGACTAAAGAGGTTTTTCTGCTGATGCTGTGCATTCCTTTGTTAAACCCTTTCTCCCTTTAGTCCCTGCTTCCGGATCCTCTGGATCAAAGATGAGCAAGATCAGCTGCCTTGTAAACTGTAAGCAGGTTTCTGCACAGGCGCTCTTGGCAATACGTCTCCCAACCCCACTTAGCGTTCTGCATTAGTTTTCAGACCATTCCTTTGCCACTCCTGAGCCCCTCATCTAAGCTGCCGTCTGTCCGAGGCTACTCTTGTGTCCTCAGTGTCTGCTCTGCCTCCAATTACCCAGGCTGCCGTGCTGTCAAAAGATGCCTTCCGGAAGCAACTGACCCTTAGGGACCATCGTGATGCAGTATAAGCAATAGGACAAATGGCGCTGCAGCAGAGATGCCGACATGGGGGAGCCTTCGAGTGCCCAAGGGCCTGCACATGCTCGGGGGCAAGTCCAGTGTGAAAGAACAATTAGGAAAGGCACGACCCAGGCTGTAAGCCACAGCCTGCACCGACTTCACTGGCTGTCAGCTGCGGAGCGCAACCTTACTGGTCCGCCACCTTTGCGGAGCCACTTCTCCTAGGCAGGTGTTCACTGAAACAGAGGAGAGTTTGTCAGCAAATAAGTTTTAGGAAGAGGAATCTGAAAGACTAGATGGCAATGAGTACAATGTAAGAGAGGCCCTTGTTTCAGAAGCACACATCCTACAGCTTGCAGTGGTTGATCCAAAAATGCTTAAGTGCCTTAATTGTCCCCGGGTCTCAGTGGCATTCATAATCACAAAATGCCAAGGGCACCATGTGCAGGTGCAGATTTTTGATGACAATGGTGGTGACTGATCTGCACGAATCTCTCATGAATCCATAGCAGCAGCTGTTCCTCCTCTCCTTGCAGAGCTCTATGCCAGCCTCCTGTCCCAAATTACCCATCAAGCCTATGCCTATGATCACCATGTAATTAAAGCAGATGAGTGTCAAGAGATTACAGAAATGATACCAATAATTTTTGGGCTGCTTGTATTTGTGGAAGAAGAATGGAGGCCACATCTGATGCAAACAGCCACTGGGCCCAATTGATACAATGGCAGAATAGCCTAACATTGTGCTTTCTGTGGCATTAGAAAGAGGCTCATAAACATGAAATTGGTTTGTAGGTCCCGATAACTGGCAATAGAGAAAGGATGGAGGGATTCGTTCGTCTTATCTGTGCTCTCTCCTGAGGTTTTAGCACTGTGCACCCCAGTTTCCTCACCAAAGGAACACACCAACTTTGGGACCAACTTGATCTTTCAAGTTTTTGACTAGGAAACAAGTTCAATTTGATATTATGTGATGCATTGTTCCAGCTAGCCATTACTGGCAGCCCTGCTGAACACCTGTGAGATACCTGCCTTACTTCAGCAGCAGCCAGTGAGGTGAACTTGAATGTAGTGCTTGGCTGGTGCCACTGAATGGCAAACTGGCTAATGGTCCAGCCCAGGCTGCTGCCACAATCAGTCCATGCTGCTGCTGCTGCTGCTGCTGCAGAATGATCACTGACATATAGCTATAGTTATGGCTGGCAAGGTGGGATCTGGTGGTGGTGGTGGGATACTAGCTAGCATGTTGTACTTGGAAGGATGCAAACAAGAGGAAGGTGACTGTTGTGGCCCAAAGTCACTGCCCTCAGAAAGGCGAGGGTTTGGTGGCAGCCACAGAGTGCCCGAAGAATCAGATTTCATTCCTCTGCAAACTAGATTGGCCGGATGCCTTCTCTGCACCCACCAAAATTAGCTTGAAAACAAGGTAAATCTCCCCAGTGTAGCACTTTGCAGCACTGTGGATTGGTTTGGCAACACATTTTGGTGGCAGACCAGCAATTGTGGCTTTTTGTGCAGGTGCCCTCCAGACTGTGTGGAGGCCCATAGACTGCCGCTTTCATCAGGTCCCTGGGGAGCAAAAATGCCCTTGGACCTCCAGAATTGGCCACTCCTGACCTGCAGTATTGAAATATATAGAAAAGAATTATTTGTTGTACAAAAAACACATGATGTTTCAGTGTATCTCAAAATGTTAAAAATTGCACATATGTGCATTAGAAAGAAAGGTATGTTGATAGATGTAAGTGCACTTAAAAATGCTTAGACTAGAACCTTCCATGGTTTTGAATTATGTTGAGCCATCTGGGGTGCTTTTTATGTATGCTGTTCAAATTGGCTGGGATCCCAGGAGTTCTGTCCATGGGATTCTTCTCTGCCTGCCCCTGTTCCATGGTGGAAGGGGGCATACAGCAATTTTAGACACTCCTCCCTGGTCCCTGGAGACCCTGTACCACCTAGCAGTCAGTCAGTCTGTATATTTATTAGATTTATATACCACTTTTCCTTTTTTAAAGGATCCAAAGCAGCTTACTTCATTCTCTCCTCCTGCTCTCAATCTAAATCTCCCCAACAACAACCCTGTGATGTAGGTTAGGCTGAGAGTCTGTTGCTGGCCCAAGTCACCCAGTTGGTTGGACAACCCTCCAGAACAGCATGGGATGAGGCACAAGAGGCCTCAAGGGGAAGGAGGAACAACCCTCTCAAGGGCAGGCACCTGGATGGACAAGAGTTTCTCTCATCCACTGAAGGAAACCTTCTGTTCTGTCCAAGAAAAAGTGACTCTGGATACAAGCCATTCATTTTAATGGAGATTGAGCAGCAGACCATTTTGGAAAATTGTGTCAAAATCTTTAATATATATGTTTATTTAATTCAATATATGCCAATTTCCAGGATATTTTGTATGCAAAATGGTACTGTGTTTCTCATTTATAACAGTTATAAGTCCAGGGAGCAGCAAAGCAAATTCCAAGATTAATACAGTCAATTACCATACCTTCATAGTTCAAAGCACTGCAAGGAAACCCACCCACTGAATCATTGTAGCAGCAGCACAATACAGTTATTGGAATTAAAATATACATTCAATATGAAATATCTTCTTAAACTATGTTTCAGAAATATCTATGCTTCCTCTGTTATGTCAGTTTTCAGTGGATTTACGAAGACATGTTGCTTTTTTTTTTTTACTGAAAAGGGAAAACATTTCTTATAGGGGCTGTAGGATGTGGCATGTCATCTCCAAGTGTCTGAGGGAACTTGGGCAGGACCTCCCTTGGGGACTCTTGCCTTCCCACCACTGTTGCCAGAGGCAGCTGTCTTCCTCCTCCTCCTCAGCATTGCCCACCATTTTCTCCACAGACAGGTGGAGCTCCAGGGAGCAAGAAGGCAGGCACTACACACCACTGCTCCTCACCACCACCGTTGTCTGGGTGGGGAGGAGGCACAGCAGCAGCAGCAGCAGCAAGGGGGGGGTCTTGTTGTGTGTCCTCAGCATGTGCCCAACCATGCCTACAGTTGGCACTTGCTCTGGTCTTTGCACAAAACATTATTAATTGGAAAAGGAAACTCTTTTTAGGGCAAATTAAAGCATGCAACTGGGAAAATATAAACCTCAAACAGGGAAATGCAAATTTAAACAAACCCTTGCAAACTCAAAGTCATACACGTCCTTCAGTGACTGGCCTCTGGAGGTGACAGATGATGCTGCAAGCAGGACTGGGCTGAATCTGTCTCTCAAGCACATGCGCGCTTCCTCTCATGCTCGGCCTGGTCCAAAGGGTGGCTGCTGGATGCAGAAGAGGGGCACTGCCAGTGGTCATGTGGCATGCCATGCCTGGAAACCCAGGGGCTTTTCCTGTGTCCAGTGCAGCCATGGCCAGCTCCATGGGGTGGGAAGAGAAGCGCTCTGGTGGAGTGCATGGGGCATGATTCGTGGCTTGTGCTTTGCTAATGCTGGGTGGGAATGCACTTGATGGGAATTAGGACTCTGACTGCTGCAGGGATTC
This sequence comes from Varanus komodoensis, assembly GCF_004798865.1. Classification (NCBI taxonomy): domain Eukaryota; kingdom Metazoa; phylum Chordata; class Lepidosauria; order Squamata; family Varanidae; genus Varanus; species Varanus komodoensis. The sequence goes on from NW_025335627.1 coordinate 14,245,695, forward strand.
CGATGGGATTCCCACCCCCAAATGTCCTAATTGTAACAAAGCAAGTAGGGCTGCACTTGTCCAGCATCCTCATTCCCAGTGGGATGTTGATTGAGTGGGGGAAAGCTTACGGTCAGCTTGGCTCTCATGGCACACATGTTCTCCAGTGGTTTGGTAGCTCTGAATGACAAACTGTGCTGCGCTCACAAGCCACAACATCCTTTCCACCACCTGCTTCAATCTCACCCTACTTTGGGTGGTCTAGTAGGTCCTCACTATGGATGTGAGGGAGCCCTTTAAGTATTCTAAACAGGGCCGAGCAAGGACAGCCTCACAAATTTCTCCTCTCTCTTTGAAGGTGATGAAATCTGTTGGGGGGGGGGGATGGAGGGAAATGCCACATAATATTTTCTGATGGAGGGATAAAATTCTCTCACCATTCCGGAGGACCTTAACAAATAACAATTTCTAACAAATGATCAGAAAAATGATTTTCTGAGAAATATCAGCCCAGTTGTGCCAAGGAGGCAGAGGGATTCAAATTCATATCTCAACATTAGGAAGAGGAAAAAGAATGATCCAGCAGTGGCATCCTTTGTTATTTGTTTTTCCTGGGTTTCTAGACAATTTCAAATAGTCAAACACAGGCCCAAAATATCATTCAGAAAGACTGATTTTTAAGCGAGGAAAGGGAAGTAAAAAAGAAAGCCACTGCAAACTACAGTATGTGATAAATATAATCATATCCAGAAATATGGCTTAAGAACTTGAGACCAACTGACAAAAACTATGATGCTTGTCAGAGCGGTCTTTAAATATACTGCTGGTCACTCAGTGGAAAAATTGATCGAGAGGGTTCCATTTTCTGAGTTTCAAATTGATTTCCTTTGTGCATTTTCTGTGTATGTGTAAAAAGAAAGGTTATAGAACAGGCTATTCATTTATGTCAATGAACAATTTGAGAAATATGTGTTTCATAACAAGGTATTTATTGCTTACCCTTTAGTTCACAATCCATATGTTTTTCATTAATTTCAGCATGTGCAGAAAACAGATAATATTGAGCCAGGGCCTTTTCTGCATGGTCACCTGGAGGTTACTATTAAGATCATAGAATACTTTGAAGATATCTGTATCTAATCATCTAATCCATGGCTGTGTTCACACAATATGACAAGCAACCCTGTGTGGTTAGCATGGTTTGCAGGTGTTGTTGTTTTTTAATCATGATCCACCTGACCGCCAATCAAGTGGTTTCTACTTGTTTGTGGTTTCCATCCTCCCCACTCAGTTCCCCCACTGTTGGCATGCATCCATTCAGCCCACTGTGGCTGAAATTCACTCCCAAGGTGCACATCTTCTTGCCTGGGTCTCCTGCCCTTTCCTTACTGGTCCACATAGAAAGGCAGGATGGTTGGAGCAGCTCCTGCAGTTGCCACTCTTTCCACAGGACTCTGTGGCATTTGCATACCAGGACCCTGGAAACCATGGTCTTGGGTCTGGACTATATGGAGTGATGTTTCTTGCCATGGTTTCCAAAGACAAAATTTACCATGGAGAAATATCATGACTGGATTCAGACAACATGACAGGCCTACAGGTAAAAGGCCACCATGGCTTGTAGTGCTGTCTGAACCTAGCATACTCATACCCCTATCCACACTGGTGAAGTAGCAATATAAAATTGAAATGATTAGTGACAGTAGAATATCTGTGAAACAAGGAATTCATCTGAATGTCAGAACTGTCATCATTGAGCCCTGATTCTCTCACATTTTCTGGAAGGAAATCTACTGCTGTAATGAAACAATTGTATCCAGGACCTTCTTGAACCCATAGGTAGTCCTTTCAGGGGTGTGAACAACATAAATTTTTTTCCTCCAAATTGCTACAGCACAGCATGTTTTCCTCTCCTCACACATCTTATCAACCATTGCCTATCTAATCTGCATCTGCTGTCTCTTCATGCTGAATCTTTCTCTAAAATCCAACTCTGTTGTGTATCATTACATTTTATGGACATTAATCAACATTAATTAATACACATAATTTAATGGAAGTCAATGCAAGGTGGTATGCATAATAAACTCACCCCTCACCACCAAAAATACAGAAGAGAATGAACAAAGGAATGAGGGGTGGCTAGAGAAAGGGAGCAAAGCTGGTCGGAAGGTTGTATATTGGTACATGTTCATACATTTCAGTTGAATCACTACCAAATATTTTCATCCATATTTGATCGCATTTATTAGTACAACCTTTTCTTTAAACAATCTAGTATATTCTGTTTCTCTATCCAAACATACGTGATTGGAGCTAGATATGTGGAAGAAATTCAGTCAGTTCACATTTGACTAGTTTTCTTTTGACCCAATCAACGTACAAAGCTAAACACAGTTATTCATTTTACAGCAGAATGCTCCCATCCAAAAATGCATAAGAAATGCATATATTAGGGAAAAGAGCACTAAAAATGTATACATTATGAAAATAATGTTAACATACATTATATTAGGAAGATGGTGTGCACAATGTACATGTTTAAAATGCATGTACTAGGTGGGCATACAAATTTTCACCATTGTTCATGCAAACTTTAAAAAAAGGGAGTTCAAGACCACCCCCACCCCCACTCCATTAGATTGGAAAAATAAAGACCTGAAAGAATCTGAGTGTTGCAGATTTGTTCACCCCTAACTGGAGCTAGTCTGAATTTCTGGTATTCTTTGCAACCTTTGCTCTGTATGCTTTTGTTATAATGTGGCAAGTTCCATGAATCCACCTCCCCACTGCAGGATTTACGTAGATACAAGCTACTAGGAAAGTTGGAGTCGGTTTTCTCCATGTTTTGAGCATCTAGCCCACTAGGGGCCACTGGTGTATTACATTAGAGGCTCAGGCTCTCTGATGACTTCTCCCAGATCAGTGACATTATGCCGAGAGAGGAAACAATTCATCTACAGCAGGGAAATGCTACAAGAAGAGTCCTTGGTTAAAAATGGAGCAAAATTGCTGATGTTGTTGAATGTCAACAACATTCAACAATGATTTCCCACGAATTCACTTCTTGTTTTGTTATACTAAGTCGATAGAAAGAACACTTTGCTCACCAGAAAGCCTTCAGCGACAGCCACACTAAGAGCTTAAGAACCAAAGTTAGGAGCAATTTTCAGGAAATTAGTATCTGGAAGCTGTATTGAGTGTTGTACATGGCAACTGTGAGGAGGAGTGTATTTATTAGGCACTTTAATGCAGTCCTTAATCTGTCAGTCACAGGTGTGAATGCAATGTATTATATAGGCAGAGAGGGCATATCACCAAATCTCTTCTATTTTGTTATCTTATCTCACTGTAGAGCAGTAAAAGACTGAAAAGGGGGATATGAAAAAGCTTAAAGCGCATGTTTAAGGAGTAGCCTGGCCATAGTCATCCATGTGCTAGTAATCTCAAGAGTGGATCACTGCAATTTATTTTATGGCTGAGTTCACACGCAAGCAACCCTGCATTGTTTCCAAGCACATGCTTTTTACCCGAATGCTCCTAACAGAGGATCAAGTGGTTTCTGCTCTAATGTGGCTTCCACCCTCCTTGCTTAGATCTTCTGTTGTTACCATGAATTCCATCAGCCACTGCACCTGAAATTCAATCCCACTCTGGATGACTGGAGCAGCTCCTGCTGCTGCCACTCTTTCCGGTGGACTCTGTGGTAGGTGCATACCAGGACCATGGAAACTATGGGTTTGGATGATCAGAGAAACCATGGTGAATTGTGGAAACCCTAGAACAGGCCATCATTTCGTATCCTGGTTTCTTATCCTGGTTTCTTATTCCTTGCAACACAACAGACCATCCTGCACAAGAAACCAGTATGGCTTATCATGTCATCTGGACCTGCTCTAAGTATATCTGCCTGCAAAGCTGCAGCTAGTGCACAATGGGCAGCCTGGTGGGGCAGCTGGCCAAAAATATATGACACCTGAAGGAGCTGCCCCGGTTGCCAATAAACTGATGCCCCAAGTTCAAGGGCTTTTGCTGATGTACACAGCCCCACATGGCCTAAGGCCTGGACATGTACTGGAGGGATCCCCTTATCGACCTGCCTGAAGTTCCAGTTCAAGGTGCCATTATTTGCTTGGAGGGTGTGAAGCAGCAAGCTAAGAGATGGCCTTCTGGATATTGGCTCCCTGATTTTGGAAAGCCTTCCCCTCACACATGGTTGGTTCCAAGGCTTGCAAAGCTTTGGTGCCAAGTACAGATCAAATTGTCCACCCAGGTTTTTTACTAAAATGGCTTTGCCACATTATGAAAAATTTATTTATCTCTGTTACTGGTCTCCTGTTTGGTGGGTGAGTGGGTGGGTGGTTGATTATGTTTTATCTGTTGTCCTGAAAAGCAGGCAATCAAGTTCATATGTAAATAACTGAAACAAATGTTCTTACAAGTATGATAAGCATTCATGTACAGATCATGTTGGAAGTAGTGGTTTCTGTAGTGGGTAGGTAGGTTCCCTCTCCCAGTAGTGCCAACAGCAGGAGTACTGAGGAGGTGGTCTCCATAGCACCCCAAAAGACAGATGGGGGAGGCGCAAAACAGCATGGCATCCAAAGTGCTGCATGCATCAGCCAGGTAAGCGCTTGCTGCACACCTTGCAGTTAAGCCTTTCCATGAAGGGGGCATTAGTGGGGCCCCTTTCCACAGCACCTTGTCAGGGCAAGTACTGCGGTTTCCAGCAGCCGGACTGAGCCCTTGGAAGCCTGCCGCTCTGCTGCAACAGGATTACTTGCTGGGGCAATGTCCTCTGAACAGCTCTGTGGCAGCTGTGCAGTCCCCTGTGAGAAAGCAACAGCATCTGGAAAGGCACAAATGTTGGCCAATATATGCTGAGAAGATTTAAAATGTACAAAGGGCATGTGCTTTCAAAATGTTCGCCTCATTTGAAATGACCTTGCTAATGTCCATAGGTAGGGATGTCGGAAACTCACTGAAAAAGCTTCATCATCACTCTATGGGTTTCCAAAATCCTGAATTTTCCTTAAATTTGTCATTCTACAAAGGTCAGGAACAATCTAAGGACAGTGTTTGCAAATATACGGGTTTTTTTTTTTTTTTTGCTAATTTCATTGAAACTCTGTTGGCTTTCTTTGAAATCCTCAATTTTCATTACTGAAAATGATTATTCTAGACCAGACTGACCTTTGCAGAACTTTTTTCACCTATGCAGTATGATGGTGTGTGAAAACCGCATCACACAGCACTGAAAGAATAAAACAAACTAACCTACTGCAAAAGACAGTGGACTCTGTAGTTGTAAAATATCCAGAAAGGATTTATGCCTGAATCTTCAAATTAAGTTGCTGTCTCTTTAGTTTGATGAAAGGGAAAACAGATTAGTTACACGTGAGGACATGCCACATAAAATGATTATTACATTGCATTTCTATACTACCCATAGCCGGAGCGGTTCACAACATTTAAGCCACTCATCCAGATTTCAACATGGCCAGACCCTGCTGAGCTTCCAAGATTAGGCAGGATTAGGATCAGGCACTTCAGGCTGTATGGAAGCTATATTATATACACTCCCCCTCCCCATTATATTTATGTACTAGCTAGAAATCAGTTTCCAGTTTCAGACCTAACTTTGTTTTACTTTCTTCCTCAAACCAGATCGATGATTTTATTCCTCTTTGTAACAAGATAAAATGACAGAAGGCAGTGATGTGGCAAAGTATATCAGGATCTCATTATTAATTGCTTAAGTTTAAGTTAAATATAACTTGTATACAGCATTTTAACTTGCATATATTTCCACAGCAGAGTACTAAGCATGAAGTTGTTAGGTGATCAACACCATGCAAGAATTTGCTTATAACTAAACCGATTCTTGAAGCTGAAGATACCCTCAAGTGCTCTCTTGTCCCCTTCTTCTTGAGCCCATCCTAATAGAAGACTTCCTGAATGCATTGATGTCTGAAGCAGCCAGCTACAATTTGAATGTTTCCTTCACACTAGTATTGTAAACCATGGCTTGGTCCTGGTTGTAATCCTGGTTTGGAGTGATCACTCAAACCATGGTTTGCTGGCTCATATCTCATGCCCAATTGTGGTCTGAAGAAACTGCAAAGTCTTCTCTAAAGAAATGCACATGAAGGGAGGAGGGTTGGGGAGAGCATGACCTCCTTGTGGATTCCCAATTCTCCAAACCATAATAAGGCAGTTTATTTTAAGCTGGTTGATGTGGACTGTTTCATGCATTCCTATCTTCTGTTGATGGTGCTTGGTGGTTTTATTGTTTATTGAGATTTCTTTTACATTTCCTATGTAGCGTAAAGAAGTGTAGTCATAAGGGAAAATATTTTGACTAAATGAATACAGAAATAAATTGGGCTTGGCAAGAAGAACCCAGATAAACTGAACTACTGAACAACTAAGCTATACTTTTCCCTTAAAAAAATGAGTTGGAATATAGATTTATTAACATTCTGCTGAATTAGCACAAATGGGGGAGGGATTCCTAAAGTCCATGGTCAAATTCAGTCTGTCACCAAAGAAGCTGGATAGTTGCCTTAGGTCATTGGCACAATTTTGCTTTTAAACATGGGCTGCTATAAATACAAATAGTTCCGGCAGGAGACGGCTGTGTTGTGTTAATGCCTGCCTCCATTGTGTTGTGATTGTCTGTATCCTGAAACTGGGAAGCATTAAATTAATACTAATTAGTGTCAGTTAATAGCACAGCATAAATAACCATGTGAACAAATATAAGCTGAAGCTTATCTAGATGTCTGGGTCCATGACTTCAACAGAATGACTCATTTTAAAAATGTCTTAATTAGCACATATTTCTGGGTTTCATTCATATGGCTTTGTATTATTTAGCTTGCTGTTTATAGAAGAACAGCAGCACGTGACATGGATACCATTCAGCTTGGAACCTAGAAACTCAACCCAACACCTTGGAAATATTAAAGCCTCAATACCTCAACAAGTGAATTAAAGTTCATGTGTGTACACGTGCACACACACACACTGCACAGAAACATTTAGAATTTGAACTTCAGCATAAATGTTAACAGTTAATTTTGCATTGGTTCAATATTGTTTCAGTGTCTCAGTCACGGCTTACTTTAATTGTATTGGGACAATGCACTGACATCTATGTGCACATCCCAGGGGCAGTGCATCCTACCTAAAAGATCCAGGGTTTAGGCTCATAAAGGGGGAAAATGAACTCATATGTACTAATTCACACGTGCAAATATAAGCACAGTATTAGAAATAACTATTATAATTTAAATTTATAGAAGCAAGCTTGCTCCCATTTAGGGAAGAACTATGCAGTGTCCCAAATTCTGCTTGCTTAAACTTAGCTTCCATGCACCCACACTTTTCCTTGGGCTTTCAAGTCCAAACCCAGGAAAGTATTGCTGATGTCTTAGGCTGCAAACTTACACAATTTCCCAGAAGCAGCTTCCACTGAACAAAGTGGCATTGCTGGTTGAGTCATCTCTCTCCCACTGGTCCCACCGTCAGCTCAGAGGCCAAACCCAGGAACCTCTGCGCTGTGTCTGAGTCCGGACAAGGCGGCACAGGCCAAGAAGAGAATTGTCTCCACCCCGCACTCACCAGCCAGCACAACAGCACCAGAGAGCCGAAAGCTCAGGACTGGTGGACCTGGCTTTGCTACTCCTGGCTACTAGGCTAGGTGAGGAGGTAAAGCTGTTTGAGGTGGCTCTTCATTCTTTGTAGTATTCTCCAGTTTCTGGGACCCTAGAACATTTTCTCTGAAGAAGAATCATGCTGGGGAAACTCAAAAAGAAGATGAAGACTGGCTAGGAAGCCACAGCCTTGAGTTTGCAGGAACTGCCAAGGACAGGACAGTCTGGAAGGCTTTCATGCATAGGGGGACAACTTGACAGCATGTAAGAACTACAGCGCTTGGTCCCTAACTTCACTTGTAACCCTCAAATAATGTAAGGTTATTACCGTAACACTCTTAAAATGCATATCTGAATACCTTTACTAGGACCAACCAAATATATAATAAAGATGCTTTGGAGTTTTCTCCCTCAGTGGACCAGCACTGCAGCATTCGCTGTTTTGATTGCTTTCAGATTACCACAGGTAGCAAGCCTATGTTTCTCTCCAGATCCTGATAGAGGAATTATTTTCAGTGGAGATAAGGCAGGTTGCAGCTCTGTTCTCATCTGCTAAGGAGCAAACCTCCTTACACTTAACTGGGAGTAAATTCTATTCAACTCATTATGACTTGCTTCTCAGTTATTAATTTACGATCACACACCACAATTGATGCAATCTTGAACTTGACTCCTCATCCACAGATGTCTCTTTACCCCCAGGCTTTCCTGCACTACATGATTTCCTGTACCAGCTCAGCTCCTTTTCCCCACCCCACAGGACTTCTATACCCATGTCTATGCTAACTCTCTTTCCCCCCATCCCTGAAATTTCAGCAGAATTGTTTTAGGCAAAGAGTGAGAGCGAGAGCAGAAGGGGAGGGAGGGAGGCAACCACTGCATTTGTGTAGTGACTCCACACTTATTATACATGTCACTCATTTTTCCTGGGAGTTCTGCTATCCACACAACACAACTACATGCCATCAGAAGCAATTCACACTCTTTTCAGTAGGGCTTACTGAAATACTCCCAGATACGTTTATGTAGGATTGCTGAGGCAGCATAAAATCATATGGAGACCAGGATTTCTAGATCCATAATATTAGTCACTTAGCCACTAAGGCAGCACAGTCTGCCAGAACTGATTTTAAAAAGGAGATACTGTCTTTGCATTTACAATTAATTGAAATACTAGCAGCACAGCTTTGGGTATAAAATAGAATTTGTTTCTGTTGGCCTGATGCTAAACAAATTTACTTGAAGAAGCACCATTTTTATAGAAAAGGAATACAAATATATAAAACAAAAATGATAAAATTAACACATGTATCCTATGTATGTGTGTGTTTTGCCAGACAACTCTTAAGAGCCAAGCTGCTCTGTAGCTGGGCACTGCTCTCCAGGGGGCCTACAGACAGCAATTCCCACCCTGCTGGGAAGAACTTTTCCTCTCCTTTGTGCTTGCAACATCGTCTTCATCATCATCATCATCATCATCAAAATCAACCCTTCCAGTCAATTTCTATTTCTGGCCAAATCAAATCATTAATCAAAACAACCACTGATTTATGTCTTTACCTGGTTCTGAAGACTCCCCTGATCTGCCAAACAGCCACCAAGCCCAAGTGATGGAGGAGGGTTGCAGAGGGGCTGGTGAGGTGAGGGATCACTCCTGCAAGCTCAGTGTGATCCAGATTAATTAAATCTATCCATAGGAGGGCATGCAGGCCCACTCGGCCATGCTGCAGCAAAGCCCCATAGGAGAGGCAACGCATAGGCCCTCTTTCTGAGCTGGTGGAAGACACTGTGTGGCCGGTCAGATGGGCAAAAGCAACCAAACACCCCTGAGGGGCAGCTGCCCATGAACAGTTCCTTTGTCCTTGTTTTGTTCTCCACCCATGGAAAGGAAAGATGGCAGAGCAAGGCAAAGGCTGCCCACCTGCCCTTCCTAGAGGTTCGAGGCCTAGTTCTAGAGGTTTGAGGCCCTCCAGCAAAGCTTTGGGGCTGCAGCCACAGCCGGGGTTCCTCTCCTACCCCTGGGACACACACAAGCACACCTCACCCCTGAAAGAATGTTTATTTCATGCCACTCCCTTTAAAATGGGAGAGATGATAATAGAAACACAACCCTGTTAGTTACATATGCAGGCAAGACAGGATGCCTGAGATTCAGAAAGAGACTCAAAGAGCTATGCCTTCCCGTGGCACTTTCCTCCAACCCCCTCCCTCCAGACAGCACATTCCCTTGCCACAGACAGCACAAACAGCTTCTGAGAACTTTATGCTGCTCAAAAGTGCCATGTGGTATTGTGGGGAGGGGGTCCTGTAGAGAACTGCAAGACCAATCCCACCTGAGTCCTGCAGGACTAGCTGTGCAGCTTTTTGAATTCTGGTTGGCATCCTCCTTTGCTTACATACAGAACGGGCACTTGTGTCTTTGGAGAAGATCAGTCAACAGACCCACACAGGCAAGGAAAAGCTGGGGAGCTCTGCTACAGAAAGACAGATTTCCATGATCCATGTGTCTTAGGGTACTTGCGTGTTCATTTTTTAAAATGCAAGTTACAGCCTCATTTGTTACATTTCTTCAAGTTCATAAATATTTCTGTCTCGCACAAGACAGAGGGCATTTCACTTTCCATAAAAGCTCTACAACGGACCTGTTATTAAAATTGGGGTGGGGGGGAGGGGAAAGAGATTTATTGCCAAACCAAAGTTGCTCGGGCACAGAGTCGTTTTCCCCAATCCAATGAGTCTGTACATTTAAATGGCCTTTCATTCTATCCTGTAGTTCAGATTAAATTGTTTATTAGAATTTTTGTGCATTATTAAAAAAGAAAGGAAATTGTAGCCCTTTATTTTAAAGATTGCAGCAATAAAAATTTAGATGATTCAAATTTATCAAGTGTATTGTATAAGGCAGTAACTACTGCTATTTTTAATACTGCAAAGAGATTCACTGGATTTTTGCATATTGCTTGCAGTCATAAATAAGTAGCTTGTTTACAAGATTCTGCAACATGAAGGGAAACTGAGTGTGTGTATGTGCATGTGTATGGGAAAAATTGATCCATTCAATTGCTTAAACTGTAATGGAAGCCTTTAAACAAAACTGAAATCTCTAGCAGAACAGAATGGTACTAAAGTTCTTTATAAGGGGACTTTTAAAATGCACTTTATGTTTTCAATATCTGCCCATACAAAGGCATAGAGTAAACATGTTGGCCCAGGTTCAGAGATACCAAAAAATGTTCCATGCATGTAATCCTGCATTTAGAAGATTGCTATAACTTGCTGAGGTTAATTTCAGATGCTCATTCAAACATGCATGAATCAAGGAAGAACACAATCATGTGTGTACCTAAGAAAAGAGCAGATGTGTTTAAATGTATTCACATTAAACAAAGAGGTTATGGTCCTGTTCGTGATGCTGAAATGCTGAAATGGCTGTGCGTCTTCCTCCGTTGCATTTAGAGGGTGATCAACAGGTGCTCTGTCTTTGGTTGCTACTGCATTTCAGCTTAAGGTACTTTTTGATAGGGCAGCTTTGGAAGTGCCTGCTTGGGGAAAGCACTGGTGGCTTTCCAAGGGTAACATAAATAACCTGATACAAATGTGGAAAACTTTCTGGGGGATGATGGGGTGCACATTACAATCACATGATGTGTGATGTTGCATGGAGTTGAGAGACTAAAAGCAAAGTATCCCCTGCCCCAACTTTTAGATGTTCAAGTCTTTCCCCCACGAAGCAGCATGGTGGACCCTCTATACTTCTTTCAGAGCACAGTAAAATGTGTTCCAATTTTGGGGGGGGGGTAGTGTAACACAAATATTTATGAATCATCCTGAAGCTGTAAAAGTGAAAATGGGATGCTTTCAATTTGGAAGCTATTTTATGTTCCCATATTGCAGACACATTGCTGTGTCTTTGCTGCTAGGAAATGATTTTGCAGACATAATAAGCAAGTCTGTCATTGATTAACTCCTTTAAAAGGGGAGGGAGTGAAGTGAGATGATCAGCTGCTAAGTAGATCAAATCATTGTGCTTCATCCTAACCAGGCTCTGGACTACTTAGTAGATTCTTTCTTTTTTTAAAAGAATGCTTGTGATTCAGTTCCACATGTGGATATTGCTGGGTATGGTACAATGAAGAGGTTGAAGGAGGCCAGGCAGGAATGGAGAACTCGCAGCCCCCACTGAGCCCCCAATTCAAGTTTTTTAAATGTCATCTGTAACAAGTACAGTGTGTGTAGAGGGTTAAAATTAGAAACATAGAAACAGAGCGAGTCAGAAGGGGTCTCCCGGGCCATCTAGTCTGACCTCCGGCACCAGCCGGCTCCGCTCACGACATGCCCACCATGTGGACGTCCAGCCTATCCTTGAATACAATTACTTGGCTTGCGAGCTAATATTGACTCCTTTGTGCCCTGTATTCACTACAGCCAGCGTTTTTAAGCCCTTTCCAAGGGTGAGGGTACAGTCTGCAGGAGTGTTGCCATAGTGGCTCACCATTGGTCTAGACAAAATTTTGGAGGGTGCCAAGAGTCCTCTGTAACATACCCCTTTGGAGCTAATCTGGGGTACACAGGGACATTTTGGTCACTATGGGATCTAGGTCCATGTAGATGAAGATACTATATTGAGACAGCTGAAAATGGTGTCTCTGCACTTATTTCACACCTACCAAGGACTGTGATATTAACAAGACCACCATATGATTTCATGCATACTAGTCCAGAACAGGACATAAACAAAGGTCTGACTTGTTTCAATTCTGTCTGTTCCACTGACCACACAACTGAGTTAATGGGGCTTTAAAAAAAGTCCTGCCAAAACAGAGTATGGCAGACCACATTGTAATGTGACCAGGGGTCTCCCAGAGTCCAGACTGTGCTCTGTACCCTGGTTCCACTGAGGAGCAGGAATCTCCGGGGAAGGCCAGATGATCCTTGTCTGTGAGAGCACCACCTTTGCCTCTGAACCTTGACCTGCAGCCAGGCTCAATTTCGCTGCCACTGAATACGGAGAGGTATAGCTTGCCGAGGAAATCCAAGGCCCATCCAACCCTGTGCAGTGAGACACCACGATTCAGAGTCCCCTTGGCCTGAACTATTCTTTAAAGAAGCCGTCCGAGTGACTACCCAAATGTATGGAATGCAGCCAGTTTGATCAATAGTGTGGCTCTGGCTGCTGGCCATGACTATGAGCAGGTTCCTTCTCTGCAGTGCAGCAAGAATAGTCAGTCAAGCAGCCTTTCAGCCCTCCTGGGCTTGGTCTGGGAGGGCACCATGGTCGCTGACTTTGCACCAGGATATTGGCAGAAATGAACTCAAGGTCAGCCTGGATTGCCCGCTCAGGGAGGAAGGAACATTTGGGCTTTGTCAGCTGAGATGAAATAAGACTCCAGCTTCTGAACTGGTTTGAAACTTGTTCACCAAATTGAAATTGATGCCAAAGTTAATTAAATTTTACCTTCTAACATGTTTTGTATCCACAGGGTACCTAGTTCTGTCTCTGGTATCCCTCAAAGGGATGGAGAGGTCTGTGGCAGGATTCGACCTGATGAGCTATGCCTGGCTTAATATAAGGCAGCTTCCTGTGACTGGAAATCTGGGTTGTTCTGCAAATGCACGGTAAGTTGGACTTCAGCTCAGAGGTGAGCACCTGGGCTGGCAGAAGTGGACTCCCCTGCCCTGCCCTGCCCTGCCCTGCCCACGGCAGTCTCTTCAGACCCTCAGAATGCCACCTGGAGGGCCAGGGGACCCTGTGGATTGGGAGAGCTATGGTGCAGTGGTGTGCCCTGAAGACGGGGCATGGGCACCTTCCGTAAGTGGAGCTCCTGTGTGAACGGAAGGCAAATCCTAGATCCATCCCAACCTTTCCCAAAGCAAAGTCTTGGCCATGCCACTTTCTACATCTAAGGCTGCAGGGTTTGCATGGAAGCAAGCCCCAGTGACTCAGTCCCACTCACTGAGATGGGTGAGTACAGAGCTGTAGCACGATCCAGGCTCCTCTAAGGCCCACTGTGGAGGGGGGTGATTAAGATCTCTGTGCATTTGCGGAGGGTGGTCCCCCACAGCCAGCAATGGCCCTCTGTATGCACATGCTGGTTAGGAGGTGCATCGCTCATCACGGTAAAGAGAAATATAGAAGTGAGTAAGGATTCCGTTTTATTGTGTTCATCAATCACATTGTGATTTTATCATGTGTGCTTTATATTAATTATTGTAATTTTGATTTGGAAACTGCCCAGGGACCCTTTGGGTTGATGTGGGGCTGTGTGTGTACAAATATAAGAAATAAAATAAAATAAACTTTAGATAAGGAAAGAATAAGCAAAGTTAGCTCCAGGTTTCTCCTAACATATTTTCACTGTTGTCATATCCATTATTAGTGTGAACTGTGAAGGAATAGATTTCTAAGTGTTATAACTATATATTTGGTCTGCATGCAGAATTCCTATTTATATCAAATGGGAGTCCTGAATAAAAGGTGAGAAGAAGAATATATGGGCCAAAGTTAAGATGTATTGATTATGTTTCATACTTTGAGGAAACTGGTGGAATTTATTTATGGGATAGCTCTTATTTCCCCGATGGCAAGGTATAAATTCCAGCGTCTGCTCATGCAAAGCAGTCTTCCACCCCTGCTTCCTGTGTTGCTTAGTCAGAAAGAAAGGGCCTTTTTCAATAGCCTGGAGGAGCATCAAGTTGTTTGGTCAAACTGCAATAGAAAGCTTAGAATGGAGAAAAAATGATTGCAAACAAGCTGCAAGGAGGTAAGAGCTTGTTATCTGTAGCAGTGCTTGTTAAAAATGAAATTGTAAACATTCATTCTTTCCACCTGAAATACAGCACTACAAGATAGAAGTTGCCATGAAAATAATAAAATTGTGCAGGGAGTGTTTGGTGTTCCATGTCGTGCCTATATTTAGAGGATTGCTGAACATGCCAAGCTGTCTTCTGTGTTGACAGTGTGATCCTATACCTGCCTGTTTAGAGGAAACTTAGCTCAAAGCAGCTTTCTTGTGGGAAAGGGGATACTGGGTTGCATCCTCACTGGGCAGTTCATCCATCTGTTCTGATTCAGCAGCAGCTTCCAAGACCTCATGCTGCCCGATTGGCTGCGCACGTCCAGCTGGCTGAACTAGGGACTGACGTGGGGACCTTGCACGTGCCGGGCAGGTGCCCAACCAAAGCAGCTACACGTGCCCAGACTGCCATCGCATATCAGCAGGCCTGGCTTGGCATTTGCACCTGCGGCTTTGCTATGTGGAGGGCCAGGAGGCGGTGGTTTAATCCCACCACACACCCCGCCCTTCTCCTGTGTGATTCGCAGTACAGCCCCCAGCATTCTTGTTTTCGGTCACTCATTTTAAACCTGACCTACATGCAATTTTAACCACAAAAGGTGATCTGTTCTCACAAGTCCACTCAAAATGGCAGAGTCGAAGAAAACTTCTGCACAACTCCTCTGCCTTCCCCAACCCTACATAGAAAAAAGAAGAAAGATTTGTTCACAGACTTTAGGCAACAAATGGTACTACATGAAAGGAATGCATTTTTACAACTCCATCAACTGGCTTCATTCCCAGTATGCATTTAAATGACAACAATTATAAAACATGGTCAAGTTATAAACACTGATTCCACAATTACAGTTCAAAATGATTTTACTAGGAGTAGCCATTGTTCAACTCACCAGTCAGATATATCATGGGTTTTGGTTCCCACTGGGAGCAGCTATTTAAAGAAATATGTATTGGGTCATTTTATCATATCAGCCAATGTAGAACATTTCAGTCTCTGATTAACTGGCCAAATATATAATGGCTTTTTAGCATGCTAGTTTAAAATCTAACTAAACACAAAACTGCAGATGTGGCCGTAGCCACCCCAGGAAAAGTACCCTCCTGGAGGCTCACTCAGGAGGGAGTTCCTCTTTCGAAATGCGCTTTGCTGTGGCACAACATGCACAAAAGGCATTCGGCTCTTTGATGTAACTTCATTAAATACAAAAAAGGGCTTAAAAAGAAATCCCCTGAAGAGCACATTTTGATTCCGTTCGATTATGGTGCATTGCTATGGTCCCTAGGAGGGTGCCTTGAGGGCCACCATAGCCTGTGGCCAGAGAAGGGGGTCTGCTCTCCCAGCAGCGCTCTTGGCCCACCTGTGGAGCTTTCTGTGGCCAGAGCTGCTCTGCCGCTGGGGCTCTGCTGATGGGTGTGTGTATAGGTGTTCTGTGAGCTTGCTGAAGGCAGACCAGGCCGACTTTGGAGCCACCAATTTGTTCCCCAGAGATGAAGATAATCATGATGATGATGATGTATTTCCTTTGTATGCTGGCCAATAGCTGAAGCAGAGATGTCCCAAGAACAAAGAAAAACTGCGCCAGGATCATCAGAGCTGGTGCAGTAAATTTCCTCCCTATTGGAGGCAATGCAAGGGAAATTCTAAGCTAAATAAAACAAATCAAAAGGGCAGTGAGGGTGTTCCTCCCTCCCTCTTTTTCTCCTAGCCAGCACAAGCCCAGCAGGGTTTGGATTTTGTGGTTCTTCTACCCTCCCGTCACATGCATGGGATGGTTTTCCCCAAATTGCTTCAGTGGGATGACCCTGGATCAGATGCACTAAAAGTCAGAGTTACATAATGGTCAAGCAAGGAATGGGAAGAGCTCATTCAGATCTGTTTCCCTACAAGCTCACCTGGTTACCAGGCACCATCTTTCATTCAGCTCACAAGGTGTGTGAGGGTAAACCGCCTGTGTCACATTGAGGGCTCTGGAGGAAGTGCAGGATGAAGTGTAAGAAATACACAGAACTGTTCTGGATTAACCTCATTGTAGACTGTATTTCATGAGGAAAAGCAATACAAAAGGATTAAATTGTGGACTGAATTAGTAGACCTGTATAACTTGGTAAGGGCTATTTGCTAACGTTTCTTTCAACTTGGTTAGACTGTGAAGTCACCTCATTTGCTTCTGCAGTTTGAATCAGCCAAACATTCCACTGTTCGGCTGTATGTAAAAAAGCAGCAACAAAATGTATATAATGACAACCCTTCAACAGAGACAGACATTTAGAAAGTGGTCAACCTTGAATAGCCATGTCAGACTCAAAATCAAAGATATATAAGTAGTCCACAGGTTACAAACTACCCATGCTTCCGAATGCATGGACTGGCATCAACACTATATGAATATCTCTTACAAAAAGCTATCAATATCTCTAAGGATCTGTGTGATGTGATTGGCAAAGCATCATCAGTGGCTGAGTAGTTCTCTAGAGATAGTCACAGCTTTTCATTAGATATTCATGGCTTTTCATTAGAGATAGAAATTCACTATAAATAGTTAGGGCTATCTCTACAGAACTTCATGACGTCTCTCTAGGGAACAATGTAACGTGTTTGGTGACATGGCATCAGTGGAAGCCTCATTCCCTAGAGATGCAGTGTTCACAGCTTTTCGTTATGGGCGTTGCCTTGAGTGTTTCCAGATCAGTGTGTTCCAGGGCACCTGTAGGGCACATAAGTAGTTCCCTTTGGTTTTTCTTTAACATATGTCCCTGTAACCAAATCCTCAGCTGCTTTAAGACCATTATGGTGAGCAAAAGAAATTGTCTGTATACTCTTGAGGCCTACTCCAAGAAAGTGACTCCAGTGGAAACCCCGGCTCTCCACCACCTCTCCATCATCATCAGGTAACGTTAATGTCCCGGTCTGTTTTAAGAAGTGTTTCTTTCATTTGTTTTTTAACAATACCGTTTACCTACACACATATATACAGATTTTCTCTCTCACACACACATCTGTACCTGTAATTACTTTATTATTATATTGTAATCATTATTACAATGCCATATTGTGTTTAAGAAGTTTTAGTGAATGTGGAAGTGTTTCTTAAGTGTTTTGTATGCATAGAGTCATAAAATATATACATATACTAAGACATATATTTGACTTATTCATTGTGCATACATGAGTAAGTTACATACAAATTCAACCTAAGGACATTCTCAGGAACAGAACTTGTGCATAGCCCAGGGACTACCTGTATTTTGGGACTTTAAGTAAAGTTCTTTGAATATCTACACCAGACACCTTTCTCCTTATTGTTCAGAGTAAAGCACTCTGGGAAACCATGAACATTCAATGTACAATTTGTTTCTGGTTGTTTTTTGTTTTTTTGGCAAAACTCACAAACTAAGGTGACATATAGATTTTCAAGTTTAGACTATTTATTCAAGTTATAGAATATGGGATTTCTTGCATAGGGAATTGCACTCTTGAAGTCCTCATCAAAATATCCAAACATTTTCACACTGGGCAGAAATACATGTTTTACTTCAGTGTAATTAACATGCTCACATCCTGAAGCTACCCTACTGTAATAATACCAGCTTAGCTTGAAACATACAGCTACTTTAAGCTGTGTTTTTTAGGTTTATTCATTTCTACAGGTGATGGCTATTGGAGTCAACCAGACTAATTCCATTTTAATTAGGGTTGTGTGCAACTCACCTAAGAATTTCTGAGAGACATCGCAAAAAAATTCTTTGTTTTTTCTCACAAGCAGAAATTTCAGAATCTAAGCACCAGAGCAATCTCGCAATGGAAGCAACTACTTAGTGAGGTAATGGGATTTCAATAACTGGAAATATTCAAGCAAAGCATAGACACCTATCCATCAGGGATGCTTTAAGCTGGATTCTTGTACTGAGCAGGGTATTTGATTCAGTGACTTAAACTGCTCCGTCCAATTCTGTGATTTCACATCTGTTCCTTCTACATGAGTATCAGTTGCACTTGACCAAACTGAGGATTGGCTTTGGGGGGGCCTTAAGTGAAACACTCTTCAGAGGGCCAGTTTCCTCTTTGCTACCACCAGCAGTTCCTGCTCCTTTCTAGTGGTGCAGTAGATCCTGGGCTTACTAGTCTGAAGCTCTGGCATGTTAAAAAAAATCTGTGTTGCAATGGAAAGTACTTTGGAGTTGCTTCTTCTTGAATGGGCAATTAAGACCCATTAACTTTACAAAAGGACACCCCTGGTAGAGATAAAAACTAATTATTGGACTTTCTTTGGGGCCATGTCTAGGAGGACTGCCATGAAGAGTGCCTAATGCTATTTACCACTATTCCTTACTGCCATTATCTGCTCATGTGATGATGTGATGGAGACCAGCCAAGTAAGCTAGTGTTGACGGCTACTCTTCATTCTTCTCATCAGCTTTACGGATTCCCTCTGGGCAAGTAGGTAAGGGCAGGTGAAAGTTGGCTAAAATAAGCAGCAGCAGTAGCAGCATGGACCATGGGTTTCCTGGCAACAGGTCCAGCAGATCCTCAACAGTGGCAATCACTAATGCCAATTACTCTGGTGCATTGTTTAATCAAGTAATATTAGTCAATAAATCAGTCTGTAGTAGATCTGGAAGGTGCTCCAGAGCCAAGCTGAAGATGCTCTTGCTGAACTGGTATTACATGACTTGCAAAAGCCAACCAGAAGCTACCATTCATTGGAAGGCTGATACTGTAGGTCTTGTTTCTGGAGAGAAAACACAAACAATAAGACTTACTGAGCACAAAGCTCACTTTTGTGGGTTGTGAGTTGTGCAGACTACTCACAACCCACAAATCTCCAAGCTCTGTTTGGGTTTGCTTCTCAACTAAAGATGCGGATTTCTACAAAATAAAACTTCAGGATCATTTAACAGATAATTTCCCCTTTATCATATCCCATTTCCCTTAGCTGGACATGATCTCTGTGTAGCAGAAAGTTCCCCATGAAGCCTGGCAGCTGATGTGTGACAAAATAGACCCTTTCATCATATTGCACATGCAATGCACTACATGCTTCCTGGTCCCATCCCAGAGGGCCACTGGTAGTAAAACAAACTATGAGGGTTAAGAATGAACCCACAAGGTATTTTGATTGCCCTGGATTTTGTATTAAAAACACTGTTTCAGGAAGGAGTTCCATGTTACAGTGATTGTTCAAGGAACAAAATGCAATTCCCTGAACTGCCAGTTCATTTCAGGATAAGAATTCTTTGAATGGGTTCCTGGTGGTCGTTTTTGTTCCACATTAAGCAATGAATCAACAAGGAAGCTAACAGCAAATTACAATGGACCCAGTGTTGATAGCTGTAGAACTGGTGCAAATCAATTAATTAGTGAATAGATTACTTCACAATCCACTTGTAGTCTCACTTTGTTCTGCCACTTGTGGTATGATATCATCTTAGGGCCCAGCAAATGCAGCTGATGCCAACACAGCCTTTATTGTGCACTGTAGTTAAGCAGAGATGGGTGTTGTAAGGCTGGCACTTCTTCCCAATGAAAGCAATCACTCCAGCAGGTACTACAAATGTCTTTATTCTAAACAGCTATACATGTAAAATTGGAACAGGATGGAGAGTTGACCCGTCGCTCTGATGAACCTTAGCCCACACTTTGCTTATGAACCCTCCATGGTCGCACCCCCGGAGGCGGGGCCCTGTGAACTCTCTCTTGTCGTAGTTCAGTCAATCAGGATTCCAGCTGTCCCAGTCTGTGTGTGCGCCTGCGAGAACGAGCATCCTCAAATCCCGCTTGCTCCTTATCAGTTTGGTTCTCACACTCTATATCAGAAGATTGAGAGTTCGTTCCCCTGTTTACCCCCAATTCGCCCTGCTCCTGCTCCTCTGTTTTGTGTTCTTTCAGCACCTCACTATCTGGCTGTCTCACCATCTGTGAGAGTGGGGAGGAACGTTTGTTCTGCTGAAACAAAAATACATCTTCACTGACGCTCTGGTTCTCATTGAGAGGTCTCCTCCCCTTGTGCACGCATAAGGGACTCTTCTCAGTGTGTGAACATGACAATGGGGTTTTGGAGAACTGGAGGCAACAGGCAGGCCATTTTCCCTGTGTTTTCTGGAGTGGATATCCTTGCACTTCTCATCTTCTTCGATCACCCTCCTGTGTATAAGAAACACTAATATGGAGAGCCTTCTATCATTGCAAAGACAGGATCTTTCCACTTTCTACCTCAGCATCCCAATTAATTTATTTTAAATTTGCCATAGGTTCAAGTATACAAATACACACACACACACTTTACAAAGGTTAAAACCCAAGCAGTCAAAAATTCAGCAATAGAAACATATATTAAAAATACCATTAAAAAAATTGAAGTTAAAAATGCCCAAGAATTCTAATTTCTGAATTGAACAAAGAAGAACATGCCTTAGGCTAAGATAAGAATAAGTCTCCAAGAAGACTTCCCGAAGGAGGAAACAACTCTTTCCAACTGAGACACACCTCAGCTCTGACAGAGGTGGAATTTAGTGCAAGGCATTGACTTATGGTCTTGTTCATATGCTAGTTTTGCACAGGAGACCACAGTCTGTACCTAGGCACTCCCAAGAGACTACAGAATCTTCTGTGCTGATCCCCTGGTTAGAGTTTCCACAGAGGTCTTAGTCATTTGTGACTTAGGAAGAAGAAAAGGTACAAGAGCCAAGGAAAAGCAGGGGTAGAACTAGGCACACAGTGCTTGGACAACCCCACGTTGTATCGCAGTGGATTGGATCGAGGATTTAGAGGAGCTTGCTTGCTGATGGCCAACTGCCTGATTTGGGGGGGGGGATCACCTTCTCACCACTCTTCAGTTAATCCCATCTGAGTTGCATTTTTAGTAGGCTGTAGGGTTTGTAAGTCCAGTTCTACAGGTACTGTTGCTCCAACCAAAATAAGAAATTATTATCTTGCTGAAAAACATGCACATCACCAAGCGTATGTTCCTCCCCAACCTACACACAGATAGGATACAGAATCTTCTGCTGCCAGCTGGAATACTATCTCTATGTCCCATCCAGATAGTATTGAGAAATTATTGCTAACTACTGCTTCTATGTAAGCTGCCTTGGCTTCCTTGCAAGAGGAAAAAGGATGGGATATAAATGCAATGTAATGCAACAACTGATTAATGTAAAGAGATTTTCTTTGGGGATTTGATGGGCTTATATGTGCAAGATCTCTTTCCTGGTGCTCACAGGCAAACCTGCTGGCATGTGGATGCATTGTGTCCATTTGCATCACCAATGACATTTTGTAATTGCATATGTTGGTGACAATTCAAGTGTCTGTCACTGCTCTCAATCCACCTTGGGTTAGTGGCTCTACTTCATGTACTGTTCTGTTGCTCTTTCACAAAGTTTTAGAAGGAACTTTTGGAGCTTGAGAGTTCACTATCAATAATTTGGAGTGAACGGCAAATGTGTCTTCCTTGCTTTTCATCCCTGACTCTAGATGATTTATGAATAGAATAAGGTCACTGATTCTGGTACTGTTCTTTGGGGAAATCGTTCTTGACTCTTAGCAGTGGCAAACTATGCTAATTCTTCTCTTTCAGGTATGTATGATTTCTAAGTAGATAGAAATCATTTTCTAAATCTTAGCATAATGCAGTCTTGCCTCAACATAGTGGACAAAATCAAGCCCATCCTTTTCTTATATTAGATAAAACATAGAGGATGTGTGACCAGGATGTTTGAGAGAATGCCTTCTCCTTTATCGAGCTGTCTGGTCATCAAATAGGATGCTCCTGATGGTTCTCCATGGACCTACGACTCGACAGGAGTCCACCCAGAGCCCAGCCCTTAGTGTAGCGGCTCCCTTTCTCTCTGCCTTTCAAGGTCTATCAAACGCAAACGTTTTGCTGTTCTCAGCACTTGCTGAAGGCCTCTTAATTTCAAAAGCCTTCCTTGACTGACCATCCTTGGCTTTTATTAGTATTCTCTTTTCAAAAAATGTTATTTCTGTCTTTTATTTTTCACTGCTCTGGAATCTGTCCAGATGTTGAGTGACATATAAATGGTGCAAATAAAGAAATGCAAGGTATCAGAAATATTGGCAAGTGATGCATGTACTCCCCTTGGTGGAGTTGCAAGTATGAGATTTCTTTGTGAGCATCCAACAAATGTTCCTTTGTTTTACATAGTTTCTTCCAAGTGGATGATGCTCTGTGCATGCCACTAGGAATTGCAGGTTGGTATCACATGCAAAGCTGAAGCAAACATGAATGAACCAATGTCATGGTTTGGATATTCCTCCAATTTATCTGCCTGGGTAGCATGGTATAGTCTGTCTTTTGTATAGTGCATGTCCAATTGCAAAGTTCACCTAATTTGACAGCAGTCCACAAGAAAAAGGAGTAACATGAAAAGCAAAAAAAGGGGGGGGGGGGGGAGTAATATGAAAGATTTCTGTGTGTGTGCTTCTGAGGCCCCTGGCTTGGTCACTTGATCTACTCAGTGTTGACCATGATTACTTTGGCTTTCATTTAACTGGTGCTTGGTTTTGTAAACAGCTGAATGTTACAAGTTGGACATATTTGTATATTAAACTAGGTAATTATCCATTTTAGTGCCATCATTAAAACTGGCACAAGTTAATTAATTAGTAAATAAAAGCAAATGAAAGGAATTAGAGCATGCATCAATTAATACTACTTCAGTATTGTTAACCTTTGTATGTGTCTTTCAGAAGAATATTTGTTCTCATAATTCATAAAGGACAGGTACATTTCCTTGGCTGTTTGGTATCTTGCTCAGATTTTGTCCAAGACTACATCTACCAATAAATAACATTTTTTCATCTATAGAGAACCAATTAAGCATAAATGCACCCTGTCAGCATGACTGCAAATCAAGTGCATTTGAATGAACTGAAACCTTGTTATTTTTTGCATGCATGGAAAGGATGTATGAATGGCAAGAAATTATATATGAACTGGTTGTCTCCATAAACACATACTGATGGTGTACACACAGGAAGATGTTAGAGCTACAGCCTTGATGGGTACCGGTGAGCCATACAGTCACAACCAATTTGATCTTCCTGTGTGTGTGTGTGTGCGCATACGTGCATGCATGCAGGAGAAAGGCCTCATGGGAACTGTGGGGAGCCAGCTGGAGCTGGGAGTCAGACTAGATGGCCTGGAAGACTCCTCCTGATCTGCTATGTTTCTACGTTTCTTATGTTTCTAATTCCAAAGGGCAATGGGGATCCTTCCTGAAACATTTCAAAATGGAGATGGACTTTTACACAGCCCTTATAGACCCATACCTCCATCTGAGAGAGGGAAAATGCTCTTACCTGGCTTTGGGGCTGGTGTATCATCCAAGGGACGGTGCCAGGATCTGTAAAGTGATGCACGTCCCTCTTGTGGCCTGATGCTGAAGATAGCCTCATTTACTATACTAGTATGTGCAACGTTACCATTGAACCTTCGGATGTCTGTGGAATTAGAGCCAATCCAATCATGTAGACCAGCTGGGGGCCACTTTATTTCCCCTTTCGGTCTTGAAACCAAATGGGAGTAAACAAGCCATTGTATATTTTTCCCTTCATCTTTTAGTTGTCGCCAAGATTTGGCTCATCCTTGTTGGTCAATCATATCCCCATAAGTCATTATTTTTCTCTTAAGTATTTTCCATATGTTTCAAATGGGAACATCAAAGAAGAAAGCAGAGGACTAATTCTCTTTCTTTTAGAATACCAAAATTTTATTAGGCCATCTCTTAATACATGATCATAATTTGATGCTGAGGGCTTTTTAACTGACTTTTTGGTCCATAAGATCTGCTATTTCTAACTTCACTAGCCTATCAATAACATTTATAATCCAGTCTGAAATCCAAACCTGCATAATAGTATAGCTTTAATTTATAGTATAGTATACTATTGCAAGACTTCCTCTCTCCCTTTCATCTTGCAGGATTTTGAATCTAATCCCTGGCTTTTCACCATTCCAGATAAAAGCATTCAGTTGTCTTTGCCACTTTTGGAGAGTTCTTCCCAGTATTGAAATTGGTATCATCTGAAACAGAAAATTCAATTTGGGTAGTTCATTTTTATAATGGAAATTCTTCCCAACCATGATCCTTTTAATTTGGTCCATTTTTTAATCTTCATCCATGTTGTTTGGTAATTAGCTTGAAATAATGTATCTTTATGTCCTGTGACATTTATCTCTCAATATTTGACCAGGTTTGAAGTTATTTCACATCCTGAAATCTTTTTTGACTTTGCTCTTCCTGATTTGTTGCAAACTTTAATATAATTTTCTTTTCTTATTACTCTTATGAAGTACTGTTATGAATAAAGTCCCAATTTTTCTATTTGTTCAATTATATACTGGATAGCTTTACGTGGGTTTGGAATGGTCAAGTCTATATCATCGGGGGGCGGGGGGGGGGAAGCAAAGCTAGCTTGGGTGGACTCTGGACGCTGAATTCTTACTCTTCCTGATCATCGGGAAAAATATGATTAAAATATATTCAAATTAAGATCAAGAAAGACTGAAAAGTGGGGGTGGGGGAGGGAAAGGTTGTATTTCTTGAATGATTCTTGTTCTTCTTGATAAGAAGAGACTTTCTTCCCTCCTCCCTGCAGCTGGAAGGGCAAGAAAGTGCTGAAAGGGAAAACTTTGGACAGATATGTAAGGAACGTATATCAAAGTTAATTAATGTCTCAGGATTAATTCCTCTGTGCTATTTTGTTTTTACTACAGAGATAAAAGAAAGGAAGGAAGAAAAGGAAGGGATGTAAAGAGGAAGACTGTATTTTGCTAATAGTAATAGTATTGCTACTGGTAATTCTTGAGCTCCCTTTGCTGGATAGATGTTAAATTGCAGCTGCTGATCTATACTGTTTAAAAATTTAACTGCAATTGTGGACTGCAAATAAGATCACTAAATTCAAGAACTCTCTCCTCTTAGTTGGAAATAACAACTGCAGATTGTATGTCTAAACGTTGTAAAAGTGCAGATGGCATGAGACAAGAACTTAAAAGCATTTAGCAAAGACCCAAAGTGAAACAAGATCCTTCTTATAAACCTCATCAATCGGATTTGTGGTTGAAAAGAGTAAAGTAGTGAAATGAATGGGAAAAAGAGAGCATCACCAGAAAAATTAACGACTTCATCAACACAACTTGACAATTCTGATGTACTTCTACAGAAATTAAGAGAAATGAAGATACAAATGATGACAGTTTTAAAAGATATGAAAGATGAGATGAAGAATGATCTGAAGAAATTGGATATTAAAATGGATAATATGGATGGAAGAATAAAAAATTTATCTAAACAAATTCAAGAGAATCTCCAAACAATTACAGAAGTGAAAGCTCAGATGAAAGAACAAGACAAAGAGTTAAAAAAACAGATGACCAAGATAGACCAGGTCTCTAAAAGCACGACTGAGATTTGGGATAGACAATGAAGAACGAATCATTGTTCGTTAAATCATTAAAGGATATCCAGAGAATGGGAAAGAGAATGAAGATAAATTGATTCAAATAATATTGGACTGGGCTAAATCTATCCTTCCAGATGTTTCTCTTACAAGATATGATATTGATGCAATACATAGAATTGGCCCAAGATGAGCTGGAAGAAAAACACCGAGAGACATCGTGGTCCGATGCTGGTCATATGCAAAAAAAAAAAAAAAAAAAAAGAACAATTGATGCAGAAATTACAGAATATGACATCAATTATGCTGGAAGGTCATCAGATTCAAGTCTTTCCTAATTTATGTAACGAGACTCTGCAAAGGAGAAAAGATATGTTCCAAGCCTGCCAAATATTAAAGAATTCCATAAAATACAGTTGGGAGTTTCCGATTTTTTTGAGGTTTTCATACAATGGAAGATATTACAGAGTTGATACAAAGGAAGAAGCACTGGAATTATTAAAGGCACTTGGAATTATCCCTGATGATGAATACACAGCACAAATGCAAAATTTAATGGATATGTCTACATTTTCAAGAAGGAAGACGGAGAAGGAGAGAAAAGATAGCGGGGAGATGAAGCTGGATATAGCAGCAGGAGATTTACCTTCTACACAGAGACAGAAAGAAGAGGAGATTCATAAGAAGGTAGTATGAAGTGTGAAAAGATAAGAAGATCTATATGTAATATATATAGAATACAGTATATTGTATTTGGTAGTGTTGGAGTTACTATTGAAATTGTTTCAAATAATACATATAAGAGAAAATTGATAGAATAAAAGGGTATAGATGGTCAGGGAGGGTGGAGTGGGTGTCTAGGGTCTATATTGGGGAGGCTCCTCTTCTCCCCCACCCCCCTTGGAAGCCTGAAGGGGCAGGCAGGAGAATATCTCCAGAAGATGGGTAAGGGGGTTTCCATATATAAATGTGATGGGGAATACGGTGGTGGTAGGGGCAAGTTTAATTAGGTTTTTGTTGGAATGTTTATTTAATCACATATGGAGACCAAAAAGAACATTTGATGTATTGAAATAATGGGAAACGCATTGAAGAAAGTGTCTTGGAATTTAAATGGCTTGGGTTTTTGAATCTCCATGCATCTTCCAGGTGTAACATTTCCATATAGTTAAAAACATGTTTAGGGAGTTTACTTCCTTTTACTTTTTTAGACTTATCCTTATTAGGATCTGTAAGTCCATTCATATCACCAATAATCAAATTTTTTCCTTCTTGAAAATCCAATATTGGATTTTTTTTCATAAAATTCCCCCTTTTTGCATCATTTGGAACATATATTGTTGCCAATGTACGTCACTTCCCATTTGGGAGTCTTATCTTCAAGATAATAAATCTTCCTTCTGAATCTTTTAATTCTACAACTTTTAAGCCTTGACTATTGATATACATGGTGACTTCCCCTTTTTTTGGTATCAGCTAGTGCTTCATACACTTTGCCCAGTCTCTTATGATCCAAACTATGAGCATTTTTCTTTATATGTTTCTTGAATGAATATGATATCTGCCCTCTGTTTTCTTAAATTGAAAACTTTAGCTTGTTTGTAGGGGGAGTTCATTCCATTGATATTTTTGATAAGCTCTTTGACCTCCTTTCCTTGGACCTTTGTCCCAGATGTCTATGCCATGGTGCCAGAAGTCCAGTTTAAAATGTAGAAATCATGAGCAAGCAAAAGAGAGAGGATGCTTCCCTGCAGCAGTAACCTTTAGCCTGGACTGGCCTCGTCATGGGCCTGAGTGAGCCTTTTCACTTGGGTGGTTGCTTTGCAGGGTGGCTGCTGCCTCTCCCTCTGCTGTGTGGGCTGCCTTGTCATGCAGACACACAATGGGGAGGAAGGAGGGCACTACTAGAAATAAGGGAGCAGGAACCGAAAGCAAGCCGGCAGCAAGCAGGGAACCAGTGAGAGCGTCACTGAAGCTCTGGAGTTGCCCCTCTGCCCATATTTGTTATGTGCTAAACTAAGGCATATTAGCAGCTGCATTAAGGTAAGCCGTCCTGAGCACTTGGCAGAAGGACGGGATATAAATGCTGGTAACAAATAATAAATAAATAAGCTGGAACTGCTGGACTGGCTGAGAGATGTATTCTGCTATGTCATTTTTCTAATGTAAAAGATCTGTATCCACAGTTGATAGATGTGGGGCCACAGTATAATCTGATGTGTCTCTGTGTAGGGCATGATTTATGAGTGGAGAAGTCAAATTTCCTAGATATAGAAGAAAAGAGGGGAAAATTCTAGAGAATTTCCTGGTTCTCAGCAAGAAAGTAGCTGAAAGGGATCTAGGGTTGGATCATACAGTTGTTGTAAGCTGTCCTGGGAGGTCTCCTAAAGGACAGGGTATAAATATTGTCAATAAATAAACAAAGAGGCAACGGTGCACATGCTAAAAACCTTGACACCAAATGCAAGTTCTCACGTACTGCTGCTTCATTTATCATTCATGCCCTGTATAGTTGAAATGCCATTTTCAGAAAATGATTTATTTACAGACTTTATTTGTTTACAGTATTAGTATACTACTCCATATCTAAGCAGATTCTAATGATGACTTGAAATATGATTATTTTAGGGACAATGAACTAAAGTTGCAATTACAAAATAGGAAAAAGTTCCACATTGATGAAAAAGAATAAGCAGGAATGCTTCAAGCAAGGACAAGTATGCAATGTGCTGTCGCTGTTTCTCACTCTTGGACAAGGCTTTAATAGAGATGTGAGTTAACAGTTTTGAAGCAACTGTAAACATGGTGTTAATTAAATCTGAAGATGAAACTTAATTGAGAATTAAGCACTAGAAAAAGCACTAGAGGGTACAGAAATACAGCAAAGGAGACTGCAAAGTTTGGAGTATGGTTGAAGGTAATGTACAACTCAATCCAAACAAAGAGCAGGTAAGTAGAAATATGCAATATATCAAGGGATGTGGGGTTGGTTTCAACATAATACCATGCATTGTTCTCTTTGTCAGCTAGATATGAGTGTGCAGAAGCATGGTTTTTCCTAAGTGATGCACCCCTCAAGACACTAATTTAAATAGACAAGGCCTGTGGCTTCCGCACATGGCAGTATTTGAACTCCAGCTCATGAAAAGAAAGAGGCACCTTGGTTACATCTGGTACAAAAAGCCTGCCAACCATGTCCTGAGATCTATGGCACTGTAAAGAAGCAACCCAATTAGATGAACACTTCAGCAAAGCATGTTTGAACTGAAATGCCATGGAAAGTGGTGATATGTCATAGCCATCATGTTCAGGTTTGCCTCCAAAAGAAGCCTTTCCCTTCCCACTGTCTGTCTGAAAAGCAGCCTTCAAGGAAAGAAGAGCTACTGCCTTGTGGGGAAGATGAGGAAGAACAGCTGTACCAGTGTCCCATCCTTCTGTTCTTTCTGCTTAGACTCCCCCTTGCAGCTGCTTCCCCACCTTCCAGGGAAAAACCACAGAGACCTGTTGTGTTTTATTCCCATGGGTGGAAAAGCAACACAGAAGGGCAATTCAGGGTAGGAAAACCGAAGGATGCGGAAAGGGTAGCCCTGCCGTATTCCTCTGCCCCGAACCGTAGCCTCTGTTGCTGCCCTTTATTGCCCCCTGCTCCATCCTATGTGCAATTGGGTGTGCACCTACCCTGAGAACACTCGGTGGAGTTCAGTTGGGTTCCCCCCACCCCCCCCCATAAGCGTGGGTAGGGTCTGGGAGAATTGGCATGACTCCCCAGCATAGCTAATTTCCCTCTAGCACAAGGGATGGATCAATTTGTCAATTTTACTTTCTCCCTCATGCCAATTTTAAAAATCGCATTCAGTTTATGAAGCATAGTGTTAGTTAAATAATTTAACAAGCTATTGTTAAGAAAAAAAATTCTCTCTCTCTCTTCTTAGGAAACTGAAACAAATGAAATTATTCAGCCAGATTCAGTATGTTAGCTATCTACAATATAGAGAATATTGTGTTATATTGGCCTAACACGTGGCTGTTAAAGATTGGGAGCATGGCAGAACAAAGATGGGGCAACCCTAATCCAACCTCAGAAACTGGGATTCAAGCCCAGCCTCCTACGTGCTCTTTTCAATGGCAGTTGCCTGGATGGAGGAATCTGTTGGCTTACTTTCTCCCACATCTGGATTTTTTAAAAAAAATCTCAAATACTTTCCCTCCTATCTGTGGATCATTTGTATGAATTTAGGTAAATGTTCTACATCATAGAAACAGAGCGAGTCAGAAGGCACCTCCCCGGTTACCTAGTCTGACCGCCAGCCGGCTCCACTCATGACAGGCTCACCATGTGCATGTCAAGCCTACCTTGAACACCCTCACCGATGGGGCCTCAACCACCTCCCGTGGAAGCCCATTCCACACCCTCGGGGTCCTGACTGTCAGGAACTGCTTCCTGGCATCCAAATTGAACCTTGGTTTCCTGAGCTTTCCTCCATTCGAGCACGTCTGGTCCTCCTCTGCAGAGGAGAACAGGTCTCTACCCACCTCCATGTGACACCCTCTCATATACCAATATGTTGCCAACATATCCCCTCTGAGTCTCCTCTCCTCCAGGCTGAAGAGACCCAGTTCCCTCAGTCTCGCCTCATACCCCGTCCCCTGCAAACCGGCCACCAACCTTGTGGCCCTAGGCTGCACTGACTCCTACCTGGCTATATCCAATCACTGCCTTGTCATGGCAAAGGGGCTTGTGTAGCTCAATGAAGCTATGAGCTATGCCATGCAGAGCCACCCAAGCCAGACAGGTCATAGCAGAGAGCTCTGACAAAACGTGATCCACTGGAGAAGGAAATGGCAACCCACTCCAGTATCTTTGCCATGAAAACCCCATGGACAGTACCAAAAGGCAAAAAGATATGACGCCAGAAGATGAGCCCCTCAGGTTGGAAGGTGTCCAATGTGCTACTGGGGAAGAGCAGAGGGCTGGTACTAGTAGCACCAGAAAGAATGAAGCGACTGGGTCAAAGCCGAAAGGACACTCAGTTGTGGATGTATCTGGTGGTGAAAGGAGAGTCTGATGCTGCAAAGATCTATACTCCATGGGAACCTGTAATGTTAGATCCATGAATCAAGGCAAGCTGGATGTGGTCAAACAAGAGACGACAAGATTGAACATCGACATCTTAGGAATCAGTGAACTAAAATGGACAGGAATGGGTGAATTTAATTCAGATGACCATCAGGTACACTACTGTAGGCAAGAATCCCACAAAGAAATGGAGTAGCCTTCATAGTCAATAAAAGAGTAGGAAAAGCAGTGCTGGGATACAATCTCCAAAATGACAGAATGATCTCAGTTTGAATTTATTTATTTATTTGGGAAACTTGTATGCTGCCCCATTTGCAAAAACCTCGGGGCAGCTTCCAACAAATAAATAACAATACAAAAATATAAAAATTGGATAGATCCAGGCAATAAATAAAACCAATAAATAAATTAACAATTAATTAAAATACTGTTTGAATAAAAATGTCTTGGCCTGGCACCGAAAAATAATGACGGCGCCAGGCGGACCTCTCTGGGGAGCACATTCCATAGGCAGGGTGCCACCACAAAGAAGGCCCTCCTTTGGGGACCTACCCTCCTAATATCTTTCACGGAGTGTTCCCGGAGAAGGGCCTCTGCCGCCGATCTTAGAGGGCGGGAGGGCAAGTATGGACACAGGTGTTCCTTTAGATACCCAGGTCCCAAGCCATTTAGGGCTTTATAGGTAATCAGCAGCACCTTGAATTGCGCCCGACTTCAAGGGGGAGCCAGTGAAGCTTTTGAAGGACTGGGGTAATATGAGAACAATGCCCAGTCCCCATCAGCAACCTGGCAGCACTATTTTGCACCATCTGAAGTATCCGGACCGTCTTCAAGGGCAGCCCCACGTAGAGTGTGTTACAGAAGTCTAATCAGGAAGTAACCAATGCATGCATCACAGTCGCTAGGCAGTCGTTCTCCAGGTAGGGACACAGCTGATGGATTAGCTGAAGCTGATAGAAAGTGCTCCTCGCCACCGCCGTCACTTGAGCTTCCAAAGTCAGCTCTGGGTCGAGGGGCACTCCCAAGCTGCGGACCCTGTTCTTTAGAGGGAGTGCTACCCCATTCAGGACAAGGTCCAGGTCCCCACCCTGGAGCCCAAACCACCTACCAACAGGACCTCCGTCTTGTCTGGATTGAGCTTCAGTTTGCTGGCCCTCATCCAGCTCATTACCTTGGCCAGCCACCAGTTCAGTATAGCCACTGCCTCACCTGGATTGGTTGAAAATGAGAGATAGAGCTGGGTATCATTAGCGTACTGATGAATTCGCAGCCCACACCTCCTGATGACCACTCCCAGCGGTTTCATGAGATGTCAGGCAGCAAGGGAGCCACTGCAGGAGAGGTGAGGGCCAGGGCATGGCCGCCCACCAGCACCAGAAAGGTACGGCGGCGGGTGATGGTTGTTGGGGACTCCCTGCTGAGGGGCACTGAGGCGGTGGTGTGCCGCCCCAACCTGGAGACAAGGGAGGTTTGCTGCCTGCCGGGCGCACACATCTGGCATGTGATGGACAGAGTGGAGTGTCTTGTTCACTCCGGGGGTCACCAGCCGCTCCTGGTGATCCATGTGGGCACAAACATCGTGGCCAGGCAGGGTGTGGTTGGGACCGCCAGGGACTTTGAGGCCTTGGGGAAGAAACTCAGGGAGCTGAAGGCCCAAGTGGCCTTCTCTTCGATCTTACCTGTCCGGGGATTTGGGCCAGGAAGGGACAGGAGGGCCTCCGAGGTGAACGACTGGCTTAGGGTGTGGTGCCAGAAGGAACGCTTCTGGTTCCTGGACCACAGCACTCGTTTTCTTGCCAATGGACTTCTGGCAAGGGACGGGTTACACCTCACGAGGATGGGGAAAAGGTCCTTTGCAGATGCTCTAGCGAGCTGCATCCGGAAGACTTTAAACAGAGCCGGGGGGGGGGGGTTCAGGCCCCCCAGTAACGTATCTGCACTGGACATGTGTCGGGGGAGGATCAGGGCTCTGGGAGCAGGGTTTTAGAGGCACAGCAGGGACTGACAGGACTCCTACAGAGAGGGCCAGGTATCAGGGAGGATGGGAGGAAGGAGGAGGCTGGGGACTCCAAAGAAAGGAGGCGGTGGGAAGGAGTTGAGGTGCATGTACACTAATGCTCGGAGCATGGGTAATAAGCAGGAAGAGCTTGAAGCTCTCCTGGGAATAGGAGGGTATGACCTGGTGGGAATCACAGAAACTTGGTGGGATGAAAGGCAAGGCTGGAATGTGAACATAGAAGGGTATCACCTTTTTAGAAAGGACAGGAAGGGAAAGAGAGGTGGGGGCGTAGCTTTATACGTCAGGGAAGGGATAGGATGCAGTGAGATAGAATGCAGCACAGATGGGGATTCGGTAGAGGCAGTCTGAGTGAAACTTAGGGGTTTTGTCAGGGAAAGAGACCTGACAGTGGGGGTATGTTATCGCCCTCCAGGTCAACTTGAGACCCTGGATGATGTCCTGACAGGCCAGATTCTAAGGATATCCCGGGGGAGAGACACAGTAATTATGGGAGATTTCAATCTCCCGGATATTACTTGGGAGACTCACTCGGCGGTGACAGTCAGGTCACGTCGCTTCCTAGAAGCTATTGAGGGAGCGTTTTTCACACAGAGGGTCCGAGAGGCGACGAGGGGGGGAAACATCCTTGACTTGGTCTTGACCAATAGGGAGGAGCTGATAGATGAAGTACAGATTAGGGGAGCTCTGGATGCGAGTGATCATGCCATCCTTTGCTTTGATATCGGGACTGGGGACGGGCAGCAGGTCGAGCACTAGAAGCTGGGACTTGAAGAGGGCCAGCTTTGGCCAACTGAAGGCCAGACTGGGGAAAGTCTCCTGGGATAGGTTACTGGAAGGTAAGCGAGTTGAGGAGGGGTGGATGGCACTCAAAAGGGAGGTTTTGGAGGTTTTGGAGGCGCAAGCCTTGACAATACCTCTAGTCAGTAAGGTGGGGAGGCGGAGGAGAGTGCCACCATGGATGCAAAAGGAGGTGGTTAGAGGGATTAGACGAAAGAGGAACCTCCGTAGGAAATGGGTACTGGGGGAAATAGACAAAAGGGTATACCGGGAGGAGGAGGCCCATTGCAGAAGGATTCTTCGCAAGGCTAAGGCTGATTACAAGCTGAGACTTGCCAAGAATATCAAGAGCAATAAAAAGGGCTTCTTTCAGCATGTAAATAGGAAGAGGAAGGGGAGACAAGTGGTGGGACCACTAAATAAGGAGGAAGGAGATCCAGTGACTGATATGAGGGAACAGGCACAGATGCTAAATGACTATTTTGCCTCTGTGTTCTCCCCAAAGCAGGACGGGGGATATCCACATAGGAGATTAGATGAGGCTGGGGACTTAGGGGCACAGATTAGAGTCACCCCCCTTGAAGTCGAGGGGCTCCTCAGGGCATTGGACATTACAAAGGCGCCAGGCCCTGATGGGTTACACCCAAGAGTACTTAGAGAGTTGGCAGGGGTTCTCTCACGCCCACTGGGCCCTCGTGGAGAACGGGTGAAGTTCCAGAGGACTGGAGGGTGGCATCAGTGATCCCAATTTTCAAAAAGGGCAGTAGAAAGGACATGGGAATTATAGACCGGTTAGCCTTATGTCCATTGTAGGAAAAACAATGGAAAGGCTCATAATAGAGAGAGATCTAGTGATGCTAGATAGGGAAGGGAGGCTGACAGCTGCACAACACGGCTTCCATAAAAACAGGTCCTGCCAGACAAACCTTGTGGAATTCTATGACAAGGTTTTGCAATGGCTAGATGGAGGGGATGCAGTACCCCAGTGGTTACAACTGGGAGAAATTAATTCCTCCCTGTTCACCCACCCAGGTCTCAATTACACATGCCAAATCAACTGCCTTATCCACAGTAACACAGATGAGGTGTGTCATATGGGCAGGAGAAGTGGGCAGGAGACAACAGGATGGCGTTCAATGTGGATAAGTGCAAGGTCTTGCACTTGGGGCATGGGAATGGGTGTCATAAGTACAGGTTAGGGGACAAGTGGCTGGAGAGCAGCACTTGTGAAAGGGACCTCGGGGTACTGGTTGACTGCAGGCTAAACATGAGTCAGCAGTGTGATGCGGTGGTCAAGAGGGTGAATGCCACCCTTGGTTGCATAGCCAGAAGTGTGGCTTCTAGATCAAGAGAGGTATTACAATCACTCTATATGACTCTAGTGCGCCCTCAACTGAAGTATTGTTTTCAGTTTTGGGCCCCTCATTACAGGAAGGATATAGCCAGGTTAGATTCAGTGCAGTGTAGGAATACAAGGATGGTGGCCGGATTGCAGGGAAAGCCATATGAGGCGAGACTGAGGGAACTGGGTCTCTTCAGCCTGGAGAAGAGGAGACTCAGAGGGGATATGTTGGCGACATACAGGGGATGTCACCCGGAGGTGGGAAGAGACCTGTTCTCCCCTGCAGAGGAAGGCAGAACGCGCTCCAATGGAGCAAAGCTCAGGGAGCCAAGGTTTCGTTTGGATGCCAGGAAGCACTTCCTGACAGTCAGGACCCCGAGGGTGTGGAATGGGCTTCCCCAGGAGGTGGTTGAGGCCCCATCGGTGCGGGTTTTCAAGGATAGGCTAGACTTCCACATGGTAGGCATGTCGTGAGCGGAGCCGGCTGGTGCCGGAGGTCAGACTAGATGGCCCGGGAGGCCCCTTCTGACTCGCTCTGTTTTCTATGTTTTCTATGTTTCTATGTTAAATAGCAAAGGGGACAAAATGGAACCCTGTGGAACTCCATGGCATAGCTGCCATGGTGCAGAGGCACAGTCCCCCAGCACCAACTTCTGGAATCGGCCATTGAGATAGGAGTGGAACCACTGCAAAGCAGTGCCTCCTACTCCCAATCCCGCTAGCCTATCCAGAAAGATACCATGGTTGATGGTAGCGAAAGCCGCTGAGAGGTCCAGGAGAACCTACAGGGATACACTCCCCCTGTCTCTTTCCCTGCACAGGTCATCATACAGGGCGACCAAGGCAGATTCAGTACCATACCTGGGTCTGAAGCCAGACTGAAATGGGTCCAGATAGTCAGTTTCATCCAAGAGTGCTTGGAGTTGTCCTGCCACCACATGCTCTAACACCTTGCCCAGGAACAGGATATTGGCCACCAGTTTATAATTGGTGGCCATCTCTGGATCCAGGGATGCCTTCTTCAGGACTGGCTGGACTACTGCCTCCTTTAAAGGGGCAGGTACACGGCCATCCCTCAGAGAGGTGTTGACAACCTCAAGGATCCAGGCCCCTATCCTGTGCTTGGCTTTGTTAAGTAGCCACGATGGGCAAGGGTCCAAGAAGCAGGTGGTGGGACGTACTTGTCCAAACACCTTGTCCACGTCATCAGGCCGCAATAACTGGAATTCATCCAACAATTTAGGACCAGACGGCAACATTGGTTCCTCCCCTGAAGGCTCTGAATTACTAGTGGAGTCTAGCTCATGACGAATCTGAGCAATTTTCTCCTTAAAATGCTTTGCAAAGTCATCACAGTGGGCTGTCAAGGGTGGTATAGGATCTTTCTTAGAGTCTGGATGAACCAGCCCATGTACCACCCGAAGGAGGCAATGGAAGCGGAGAAGAATTTCTTCTTCACCATCCTCACCGCCACAGCATAGGCTGGATAATGAGCTTCCAAGTGTGTTCGGTCAGATTCATCCCGTGATTTCCTCCATCTATGATCTAGACGTCTCCCAACTTGCTTCATTGCCTGTAATTCAGGTGTATACCAAGGGGAAGAGTGGGCTCTGCCCAGTGGGAGAGGACGCTTAGGAGTGATCGTGTCAATAGCCCTGGTCATTTCCCCATTCCATAGTTCAATCAAGGCATCGACAGGAACACCAGCCTTATCAACCGGGAATTCCCCCAGGGCCTTCAGGAATCCATCCGGATCCATCCGGCTCTGGGGGTGGACCAACACAATAAGGCCCACACCCTTGCAGAGGGAAAGGCCACTCTTGAGCTTGAACCTCACGAGGAAGTGATCTGACCATGACAGGGGAGTCAGACAAAAATTCCTCACCCTCAGATCGCCCTCTTCCTGCCCCATCGAGAAAACCAGGTCCAGCATGTGTCCACGTTCATGGGTCGGGCCCATGACATGTTGAGACAGCCCCATGGCCATCATGGAGGCCATGAAGTCCTGAGACGCCCCGGTCAGAACAGTCTCGGCATGGAGATTAAAGTTTCACAGGATTAACATCCTGGGGGTCTTCAACACCAGGTCTGAGATGATCTTCGTCAGCTCAGGCAGGGAGTCTGTTGGGTAGAAGGGTGCACGGTACACCAACAGAATCCCCGGTCTGTCTTGGTTGCCCAACACCAAGTAGAAGCACTCTAGACCCGGCCTTGAGAGAACGGGAAGCCCCGTGGGGGAGATGGAAGCTTGGTAAACCAAAGTGACCCCCCTCCCCTCCAGATGTGGTCGGTGCTGGACCAGATACCTGGGCAGGCACAGTTGAGAGAGGGAAACATCCCTCCCTTGCCCACCCAGGTCTCTGTGATGCAAGCCAGGTCGGCCCCCTCATCCACAATCAAATCGTGGATGAGGGATGATTTATTATGGACCAACCTGGCATTGAGCAACAGCACTGACAAGCTCGGGGGGCGGTTGATAAGACTACCTGGAACCCTCTGGCTGGGCGAATAACAAGAAAGGGGAACAGGTGTCAACCCTCTGTCCCTCCTTCTTCTACCCTGACACGTTAAACCCCCATCGCCATAACGTCCCTTGCCCATAACCATGCCAATGGCGGCACCCATGCGCTTCCCAGGCAACCTTATAATCGTAGCCAAGGATGGATCCATTAAAATAGGCTAAAAACAAATAAAAACCCTTAAAACTCTAAAAACTCCCCACCTATCACCCAACAATTTACAAGATTGCAAATTCACAATGATAATGACTCACCAGCCAGCAGAATTCCTGGCCAGCCCAGCCCCACTCAAGCCGACGGGGGAGGGGAACAAGGGCAGCCACCAGAGAAGATGCTGCCGGTGGGCAATGTCAGGCCCACTGACCAGTCCAGCCATGGCATCCCTGGTCCCCGGGTCCTGCGATGGCCTCTCAGTGCAGCGTCAGCAGTTCCCAGAGCGCAGGCAGCCTTGGTGGTCGTCGTCAGCAGTGGCGGCAGCGGCAGATGGTTCTCGGTGGGGGGCAGTCGAATCCAAGGCAAACCATTCAACATCACAGTAGTCCAAGTCTATGCCCCAACCACTGGTGCTGAAGAGGCTGAAGTTGACTGGTTCTATGAAGGCCTACAACAACTTCTAGAATTAACACCAAAAAATGATGCCCTTATCATCATGCGGGATTGGAATGCTGAAGTAGGGAGCCAAAAGATAGCCGGAATAACAGACAAGTTTAGCCTTGGAGTACAAAATGAAGCAGGGCACAGGCTGGTAGAACTTTGTCAAGAGAATACGATGGTCATAGCAAACACTCTTTTCCAACAACTCAAGAGACGACTCTACACATGGATATCACCAGACAGTCAACACAGAAATCAGATTGACTATGTGCTCTGCAGCCAAAGATGGAGCAGCTCTATACAGTCAGTAAAAACAAGACCAGGAGCTGACTGTGGCTCAAATCATGATCTTCTTGTTGCAAAATTTAGGCTTAAATTGAAGAAAGTAGGGAAAAGCACTAGGCCACTCAGGTATGACCTAAATCTTATCCCTGATGAATATACAGTAGAGGTGATAAATAGATTTAAGGAATTAGATCTGATAGACAGAGTGCATGAAGAACTATGGACAGAGGTTCACTTCATTGTACAAGAGGTAGCAACTAAAACCATTGCAAAGAAAAAGAAATGCAAGAAAGCAAAATGGCTGTCTGAGGAAGCTTTACAAATAGCTGAGGAAAGAAGGGATGCGAAAGACAAGGGAGAAAGAGAAAGATGCACCCAACTGAATGCAGAATTCCAGAGAATAGCTAGAAGAGATAAGAATGCCTTCTTAAATGAACAGTGCAAAGAAATAGAAGAAAACAATAGAATAGGGAGGACCAGAGATCGCTTCAAGAAAATTGGAGATATGAAGGGAACGTTTAATGCGAAGATGGGCATGATAAAGGACCAAAATGGAGAAAAATAGATCATGGAGAAAGCTAGGGAGTTCCAGAAAAACATCTACTTCTGCTTCATTGACTATCCCAAAGCCTTTGACTGTGTGGATCACAACAAATTGTGGCAAGTTCTTAAAGAGATGGGAGTACCAGACCATCTTATTTGTCTCTTGACAAATTTTGTCTCTTATTTGTCTCTTATATGCGGGTCAAGAAGCAACAGTGAGAACTGGACATGGAACCACTGATTGGTTCAAAATTGAGAAAGGAGTTCGGCAAGGCTGTATACTGTCGCCCTGCCAATTTAACTCATATGCAGAGCACATCATGAGGAAGGCGGGGCTAGATGAATCACCAGTTGGAATTAAGGTTGCTGGGAGAAATATCAACAACCTCAGATATGCAGATGATACCACTCTCATGGCAGAAAGAGAAGAGGAACCAAATAGCCTCTTGATGCGGGTGAAGGAGGAGAGCGCAAAGGTTGGCTTGAACCTCAACATTAAGAAAACTAAGATCATGGCATCTGGTCCTCTCACGTCCTGGCAAATAGATGGGGAAGAAATGGAGGTAGTGACAGATTTTATTTTCCTGGGCTCCAAGATCACTGCAGATGGGGACTGCAGCCAAGAAATTAAAAGATGCTTGCTCCTGGGAAGGAAACTTTGGCAAATCTAGATAGCATACTAAAAAGCAGAGACATCACCCTGTCAACAAAAGTGCGTATAGTCAAGGCTATGGTTTTCCCAGTTGCAATGTATGGCTGTGAAAGTTGGACCATAAGGAAGGCTGATCGCCAAAGGATTGAGGTCTTTGAATTGTGGTGCTGGTGGAGATTCCTGCGAATCCCTTGGACAGCAAGGTGATCAAACCGGTCAGTGCTAGAGGAGATCAACCCTGACTGCTCTTTGGAAGGCCAGATCCTGAAGATAAAACTCAAATACTTTGGCCACCTAATGAGAAGGAAGGACTCCCTGGAGAAGAGCCTAATGCTGGGAACAATTGACGGCAAAAGAAGAAGGGGACGGCAGAGGATGAGGTGGCTAGATGGAGTCACTGAAGCAGTTGGTGTGAGCTTAAGTGGGCTCCGGGGGATGGTGGAGGACAGGAAGGCCTGGAGGAATGTTTTCCATGGGATTGCGATGGGTTGGACTCGACTTCGTGACTAACAACAACAACAAGGGGCCCAGAACTGAACACTATACTCCAGTTGCGGGCGCACCAGAGTCATATAGAGTGGTAGTAATACCTCTCTCAATCTAGAAGCCACACTTCTGGCTATGCAACCAAGGGTGGCATTTGCTCTCTTGACCACCACATCACACTGCTGACTCCTGTTTAGCCTGCAGTTGATCAGTACCCTGAGCTCCCTTTCACAAGTGCTGCTCTCCAGTCACTTCTCCCCTAACCTGTACTTATGACACCCATTCCTATTCCCCCAGTGGAAGACCTTGGACTTATCCACATTGAACGCCATCCTGTTGTCTCCTGCCCACTTCCATAGTCTGTCCAGATCCTTTTGGATCTGGAGTACCTGCTCCTCAGTTGTGGCCACTGCCCCAGTTTTAGTGTTGTCTGTGAATTTGATCAGCAGACTGTTCACCCCTTCTTCCATGTCATTAATGAAAAGATTAAACAGGATGGGCCCCAGGACAGAGGCCTGGGGGACCCCGCTTGTCACTGGCCGCCATCCCGATGATTCCCCACTAATGGTTACCCTCTGCTTTTGGTCAGTCAACCATGCCCTAATCTATCAGACAGTGCTTTGGTCTATCCCAAAACTCCTCAGTTTCTCCACCAGGATATCATGGTGCACTTTGTCAAAGGCCTTGCTGAAATCCAGGTAAACCACATCCATTGCATCCCCTCCATCTAGCCACCTCGAAACCTTGTCATAGATTTCCACAAGGTCTGTCTATGTGGAAGGTAAACCTCCTTATGCATCACTATATAATCTCTATCAAGTCTTCTCTTATCTGCAATAAAAATAAAATTCCCCAAATGCTGTATTTCCTTATCTAATGTATTTCTATACCACCCTTCATTGTGGAAAATTCCTTACAGTAACAATTAAAATAGAATCTAGGGCACAACTCAGCTGAGATGTCAGTAACCCACGGAACTTAGAGGATTGCAGGCTTCCTATTCAGTACAGGAAAACCATGTAGGTGAGGGCCGCCCTGGTGCTCTGCAACTCAGCTGCAGAGCGCAGTTCTGCTGTCTTGCATAGGGAAGGATGCTGCAGTGCTTGTATCTTGGTGGTGCCTCTCCCCTCCTCTCTCCCCATCCCCTAAACCTCCTCTCTGAGGTTGCTCTTATGACCTCGGAGATAGAGCCAGTACAGTTCTTTCTATGCTGGCTGCAAGGGGTGGGAGGGCACTCTGGACCCAGACATCCAGCTATGTGGTGGGGTGATTCTCTGAACTTGTAGTGGAGTTTCCAGAAACCCTATGGCCTATCCTATCTAGCAACCACCTGATTGCATGGGAAGTGAAGCATTAAAATAAACCTGTGATGGGGTTAACATACATTTTTCCAGTTGGTGCCAAAGTAAGGATGGCATGCCGGTTGCATTGCTGGAGGAGAGAATTCCAGAGGACAGAACATCTGGTTTTTATCAAATGCACAGGAGAACAAGGAAGCGCTGCTGTATAGATCTCATCGAATAGGCAGGCTGATATGGGAGGACTAAGCTCTTCGTTGTTTAGGACCTTCAATGTCAATAATATCACCTTAAGCTTATCCTGGCAATATGTCAGCAGCCAGGCAGTGTAATAGCTGTTGAAGTCACTTGTGCTATGCTTCCCCCTCAGGCAAATTTTCTGGGCTAGTGTCAAGGAAAGCTCCACAGAGAGTGCTGTAATCCAGCCTTGAGGTTCAAATCTTGGATTATCTACATGCAAGAATACCAGCTTGTAGCTGGGAGAAGATATTCCTGGTCATCAAGGCTGCCTGAAGTTCCAGGTTACAAGATGATCCTTCGCAGTGCAACCTCTACCTGCGCAGACAGCTTACCTCATTCCTTACCTGGGAATCACCAACAGTATCTGTTTTGTTAGGACTCAGTCTCAGCCTTCACCCAGTCCATTGCTGCTTTCAGGCACTAATCTAGGACCTGCCAACCCCACCTGACTTAGAAATCACAGAGAAATGAAGCTGGGCAGCATCCGCATACTGCTGGAACCATGCCCCAAAGCTCCTAATGACTGCTTCCCGTAGCTTCATATTGGTACTAAATAACACTGAGGGCAAGGTAGGATGCTACAGTATCCCATTGCACAGTTGCCAAGGACCTGACATTGAGTTGCCCAGTGCAGTCCACTGGCTTTGCAGGTAGGAAAGGTACCACTGCAGTAGAATGCTTCCCACCTCGAACCCTCAGAGCTGGTCAGAGCTTTCAGTATTAAAAGACTGAATCAGTTGGACTGCATATACAGTGGTACCTCGTCTTGTGAACTTAATCCGTTCCACGACTCTGGTCGCAACCCAAATTCCCCTATAAGGTTCAATGTAAATAAGGTTAATCCGTTCTGTAAATATTTATCACAAAAATTTGAAACAAAGTAACAAAGAACAGCAAAGTTACAAAGTACAGTGTAATAGAGAACACTAACCTAGGTGGGGGGAGGTTGTTGTTTGGAGGGAGAGTCCAAACGTTAATCATGCGATAGCGTTCATACTGCGGGGAGGGGAGATGGCCACAATCGTGATAGTGCTCATGCAGGGAAGACAGGCGTGATTGTGGTCATCACCTGATGCGGAGTTTGCAACCTGAGGCAAATTTTTTCTGAAATTTCTGTTCACGACTCAATTTGGTGGTGAGCTGAGGCGTTTGTGAACTGAGGTACCACTGTCCTTTTTCTTCCTTGATGAAGTTCACAGATCAACCTTTCATTGTAGCAAAAGTATTCTACATGGAACGCAAAGTGCAGGTTCAGATTGCAGGCAAGAAGCTGCAAACTAGACCTGGCCCTTTGTTTAGACAAGCTAGTGTTCCACATGGGAAGGACTTCCCCTTCCTCTCTGGGGGAGCATTTCACACATGCAGGTCCCACTCCTGAAGTCGCCCATTCTGTGGAAAGCTTTATCACTCTGCCCTGCTGGCTTTCTAAACTAACTCTCAGAAGTTACTAAAAACTGTTTATGTGGAGTGTGACAGGAAGCTAGTACTGCAACTTAAGAAAGATATTGTTGTCTTGCTCGTGCCTGGCCGATTTATGTGAAATAAAATAGGAATTGTATCTAGTCTGCTGTTTGAAAGAAGACTGTAGTGGCACAATTAGCATTTCAGCTAGTTCACCCTTTTAAAATGAGGTGGCTTTTAGCTTTCCTCTTGGTTTCACATCCAGGGAGGCATCGTATTCTTGAAAACTGTAAATAAAATGATAAAGACCTTGCATGACATATTACTAAGTAAACTGATGGCACCAAAAGGTCCAGGCATGCTGCTTTTTAGTATGCCTTTCTACCCGAGAACACAACACTCCTGCTTTGTGCGTCTCTTGGCTGGCATAATTACTGCTTTGCTACCGCTGATGAGTGTTGAACTGTCACAAGGTAGTGTGCTAAGTGCAGTGAAAATCTTGTTCTTTGCAACTACTTTCTTGTAAAGTCCAGTTAATTCTTTACAGCTAAAATGTTTGAGCTTCTGGGTGGGATAAAAGGATGGTAATCCTGCTTGAAATACAGCCTTGACTTTGAGATTTAAAATACAAGATAGCCTGAAACTTAATTGAGAAAGGGCCATAAAAGAAATCAAAGCTAAAGGCACCTGGCTCCATGAAGAAAGTGACCTGCTCTGTTCTTGATGCCCTGGCTGTTTAGGAAGAAGCATCTTCTAGGACTCACACACTTAAGAGCATACGTGTGGGATATTATTTTTAAAGGCAAACACTGTACTTACAATGGACACTACATTAAGGTGCCAATAGTTCATGAGTTACTATTGGCCACTGGAGGCAGGAAGGCATGGTTCAGAACACGACATCCGGAGACTGTGATGGCACCAGGAAAAGGTGGTGCCCAGAACTTCTTGGATCATGGCACCATGTCCCCTGTAGTAGTGGAACCGAGGCAAATTAGGGCTGCTTGTCCACTACATAGCTAAGAGAGTGTGTCAAGCTGCCTTCCTGCATTGCCAAGTTCTTCAAAGCCTTCCAGAGCTCAGAATTTGGAAGAAGCACTTCAGGAAAGCACTGGCACATGTTCTGAGTGGTTGCGATACTTATGATCCTGACAACAGCATCTGTTGGAATTTCTCTTCCATGGGCAATTTCAGATGTGATATGAAGGAACCAATGAAGCGTGTGCATGCATGCACACAAACATGCATAATAGGGATATAATTACTTTGTGCACAGTACAAGGAAGACGTACATGAGCTGGATTACTCTGAAGCACAGATCTGCAA
The DNA here is from genome assembly GCF_004798865.1 of Varanus komodoensis. Lineage (NCBI taxonomy): Eukaryota > Metazoa > Chordata > Lepidosauria > Squamata > Varanidae > Varanus > Varanus komodoensis. The sequence goes on from NW_025335627.1 coordinate 14,290,111, forward strand.
TGTCCTTTGAACCCACACATTGTGCAGCCCTGGAGCCTGGCACTTCTGGACCTGGCTACTCAGGAAGAGGCCTGGGGACGTTTGAGAGACTGCTGTGGGCACCAGCACAGAATAGTTCCCAAGTCATGTCATGGCTGCTGTGGGGGTCTGGCTAGTCAAGAGGTGTGGAGTGGGAGGGACCAAAGAAACAGCAAGACTAGAAGCTGGTAGGGAGGGGAAATGGAAATGGCTGCTTCCTGGCCTGGCCAACCTTCTTACCCACAGAGACTGCAGTCCGCCTCCCTGTTCCTGCTGGCCTCCCACTCCTTACTCTGGCACTGTTTCTCTCCACTCCCAGACCCAGGCCTTGTTATTTCTCTCCCTGCATCACTGCTTGTCTGTTTTGGCCCTGCTCCTAGCTTCTAAGCCAGTGATGGGGAACCTTTTAAAGACCAAGTGCCCAAACTGCAACCCAAAACCCACTTATTTATCACAAAGTGCCAACACTGCAATAAAACCTGAATACTGAGGTTTTACTTTAGAAAAAACAACTCACAGCCAGTCCAAGCAAATACATATATATCCTTGGCCGCGCACTGACTGGCCATGCAAAAGCTCAGATGAGATGCGGCTAATGAGTCGTGGCTTGTGATGTCATTGCCTGAGTCCTTTCTGAGTATGCGCATAGCCCCTATATGCACTGTTATCTGATGCTCGGCTGCTGGGGCGATGCTGGGGTGACTTGGCACATGTGCCAACAGAGAGGGCTCTGCGTGCCCGCTGTGGCATGAGTGCCATAGGTTTGCCACCACCTGTTTTTTTCCCCATTCTAGCCCTTGCCTTAGGTTCAATTCTTACCTGCTAAATAGCTGATCAGTGGCACATTCTGGAACAGGAAGGATAACCAGATGCCTTAATGTTTTTTAAATTCTTTATTTATGAACTTTAAAGCAGCTCAAGATCATAAGAGATTGTGAAGTTTCACAGTATTTGAATGACTATTTTATTAACATTTATACATCACCTTACTTGCTAACAGCCATCAAAGTCATGTGCTATTGTTTTTCCAGGTCCACATTACATTCATTCGTTTTATGGATCACTCTTTTGCAATAGAAATAGCCTGATGCTCTTTCCCTGTCCACCAATTTCTCTTGAAATTTCTTTCTAGCCAGCTCTCAATGTCAAATGTGTTTGCAATTTGGGGTCTCTTCAGAAAATGGCCTTTGGTGCTGACTCCATTGTGCTTCCAGAGAGTACCTTTGCTGCTTCCTGATCAGTAATGGCAGCATGAGATACATTCTTAACTGTGAGATATATTGGTCGCTAAGCATGCAAATAGGTCTGAGAAGAGGATGGCTATAATGGCTTCCATAGTCACAAAGGCACTTGCTTCTTTTAAGCACAAAAAACCAGTACCACTTTCTTACCGTTTTGCTAGGTGGACTGCTCCCCAGGTGAAGGTTGTAGATTCTTCAGTCACAGTGCTCTGCTTACTTTGTTCAAAAACTTGCTCGCACATGATATATTGTTAAATTATGGAACTTGCTTCCACAAGATCCAGCGATGACTGAAATTTAAACAGCTTTAAAAGGGGACTGGACAAATTCATGGAGAAGGTGGCTATCCATGGCTACTAGTCCTGATGACTATATGCTACCTCCAGTGCCAGAGGCAGTGTGCCCCTGTATGTCCATTGCTGTGGAAGATGGATGGGAGTGATGCTGTTGCATTCTTGACCTGCTTGTGAATTTCTCATGGGGTACTGGTTGACCACTGTGAGAACAGAAAGCTGGGCTAGATGGACTTTGGTCTGATCCAGCATGTCTCAAATGTTCTTCTATGTTCCTCTTCCCTCAGCTTTTGATTAAAGCTTACCTGCATGAACAAAGCAGCTTATGGTAAAAAGAGAAGACGTGTGCAGAAGCAAGGAGACATTACCTAAGAGGCTTTCTATTCCCTACTCCTCTGCCAATTATTTTTGTTACTTTTAAACATATTCTGCCTTTTTTCCTCTTGTGAGAAACCCAAGCTTGTGGCTTACAGAGCCCCAATTTATCTTCACAACAAAAACCCTGTGAGGTGGGTTGGGCTGTGAGTGAGTGACTGGCCCAAAGTCACCCAGTGAGCTCCATGGCCAAATAGGGGCTAGAACCCGGATCTCCTGGGTACCAGTCCAGCACTCCAACCACCACACTACACTGGCTCACAAAGAACGTGCATAAAGAATTGAATATTTTTTAAAAGAATCTTTTACAGTAATCCTCCTCGAGTTAAACTCTACTTCCTTATTAGTGTGTTTAGGATGGTGGCCTTAGGAAATGTCAGCATCTCTTCCTGCAAATGGGAATGGTACCTGGGTACAACTTGCCTCCACAGCACATCACTCGTTGCATCCAGTGCTGCAGCTCCCTTGGCTCTTACAACACACTTCTCAGTAAGCCGGAAGCTCACCGTAGCAGGTCCTTGTGCTGACTCATCTTCTTCTCTGTGACCCAGGAGGCCCTGCATTATCAACACCATTCTGCATGGCAGTAGGTGCTAGTTGTTGTGTTACTTAGCTGGTAATAAGTCTGAATCTGGGAAGGGTCAGAGTTGCCTGCTCATTCTACATTGGATCGGTTTCAATAGTCACATAAACATTACAGCAAAAATCCTCCCAGCTCTCTTCCCTAGGAAAGATGCATAGAAACCAGACAGATTTTAATTAGAGACGTAGTGAGCAGCTAAAAACAATTTACAGTAATGTGCAAACATTTGCTGTTTTGCTCTGATGGATTTATTTCTGATCTTCAAATTATGTTACCAGACACATTTAAAAGGCACTAGCCAAGAAAGTGTGCCATATGCCCTTTTTACATTCTGTGTATAGAACATGTAGATAAACTATGATTCACATGATCAATTGATGTCCTAAGAAAAAAAAATCATTAGGAAGAGAACAGGAAGGATCATGTCAGCTTCATCTGAAATTTCTATAAATTTTTTTTTCTATCTTTTCAGTGTTGTGAAGGGTAACATATTGGGTTGTCCATGGCTGCCTGTCCATTCATTGCAATTATTTCCAACTGCATTCTCTTTTCCATCCACCATTAATCCCTTTAACATGCCCATATATTTCCTCCTATTACCTCAGAAATCCTTAACAATAAATTGCAATGCATTCAGGATGAAGCATAACATCCAAACACACTGATATGTAAAGCAATATGGCCAATTTTGCGATCCTCTGCAGAAGTCACTTACCTATTGAATTTGCACTGAAATGTGCCCAAGCTCTGAGATCATTTTACTGCACACATGGATCCCTTGCATGTGGAGGTGGTACCATGGTACAAGTTGTTGTTAGTCGTGAAGTTCTGTCTGACCCATTGCGACTCCATGGACAACACTCCTCCAGGCCTTCCTGTCCTCCACCATCCCCCGGAGTCCACTTAAGCTCCCACCGACTGCTTCAGTGACTCCATCCAGCCACCTCATTCTCTGTTGTCCCTTTCTTCTTTTGTCATCTATTGTTCCCAGCATTACACACTTCTCCAGGGAGTCCTTCCTTCTCATTAGGTGGCCAAAGTATTTGAGTTTTATCTTCAGGATCTGGCCTTCCAAAGAGCAGTCAGAGTTGATCTCCTCTAGGACTGACCAGTTTGATCGCCTTGCTGTCCAAGGGACTTGCAGGAGTCTCCACCAGCACCACAATTCAAAGACCTCAATTCTTCGGTGCTCAGCCTTCCTTATGGTCCAACTTTCACGGCCATACATTGCAACTGGGAAAACCATAGCCTTGACTATATGCACTTTTGTTGACAGGTTGATGTCTCTGCTTTTTAGTATGCTATCTAGATTTGCCAAAGTTTCCTCCCCAGGAGCAAGCGTCCTTTAATTTCTTGGCTGCAGCCCCCATCTGCAGTGATCTTGGAGCCCAGGAAAATAAAATAAGTCACTACCTCCATTTCTTCCCCATCTATTTGCCAGGAAGTGATAGGACCAGATGCCATGATCTTAGTTTTCTTAATGTTGAGTTTCAAGCCAACTTTTGCACTCTCCTCCTTCACTCGCATCAAGAGGCTCTTTAGTTCCTCTTCACTTTCTGCCAGGAGAGCGGTATCATCTGCATATCTGAGGTTGTTGATATTTCTCCCAGCAATCTTAATTCCAACTGGTGATTCATCTAGCCGCACCTTTTTCATGATGTGCTCTGCATATGAGTTAAATTGGCAGGGCGACAGTATACAGCCTTGCCAAACTCCTTTCTCAGTTTTGAACCAATCAGTAGTTCCGTGTCCAGTTCTCACTGTTGCTTCTTGACCTGCATACAGGTTTCTCAAGAGACGAATAAGAAGGTTTGGTACTCCCATCTCTTTAAGAATTTGCCACAATTTGTTGTGATCCACGCAATCAAAGGCTTTAGCATAGTCAATGAAGCAGAAGTAGATGTTTTTCTGGAACTCCCTAGCTTTCTCCATTATCCACCGTATGTTGGCAATTTGATCTCTAGTTCCTCTCCCTCTTTGAAATCCTGCCTGTACTTCTGGTTCATTGACTATGCTAAAGCCTTTG
>NW_025335627.1:14294746-14413142 GCF_004798865.1 Varanus komodoensis
GGTACTCCCATCTCTTTAAGAATTTGCCACAATTTGTTGTGATCCACGCAATCAAAGGCTTTAGCATAGTCAATGAAGCAGAAGTAGATGTTTTTCTGGAACTCCCTAGCTTTCTCCATTATCCACCGTATGTTGGCAATTTGATCTCTAGTTCCTCTCCCTCTTTGAAATCCTGCCTGTACTTCTGGTAGTTCTCAGTCCACATATTGCTGGAGCCTGACTTGTAGGATTGTAAAGCATGACTTTGCTAGCATGTGAAATGAGTGCAATGGTGCAGTAGTTCGAACATTCTTTGGCATTGCCCTTCTTTGGGATGGGAATGTAAACTGACCTTTTCCAATACTGTGGCCACTGTTGAGTTTTCCAAATTTGCTGGCATATTGAGTGTAGCACTTTTACTGCATCATCTTTTAAGATTTTGAATAGCTCAGCTGGCATACTGTCACCTCCACTAGCTTTGTTGTTGCTCAGACTTCCTAAGGCCCGTTTGACTTCACATTCCAGGATATCTGGCTCCAGGTCAGTGACCACCCCATCGTGGTTATCAGGGATGTTGAGGTATTTCTTGTATAGTTTCTCTGTGTAATCTTGTAATCTCTTCTTAATCTCTTCTGCCTCTGTTAGGTTCCATTTTGGTCCTTTATCATGCCCATCTTCGCATTAAACGTTCCCTTCATATCTCCAATTTTCTTGAAGAGATTTCTGGTCCTCCCTATTCTATTGTTTTCTTCTATTTCTTTGTACTGTTCATTTAGGAAGGCATTCTTATCTCTTCTAGCTATTCTCTGGAATTCTGCATTCAATTGGGTGTATCTTTCCTTTTCTCCCTTGCCTTTCGCTTCCCTTCTTTCATCAGCTATTTGTAAAGCTTCCTCAGACAGCCATTTTGCTTTCTTGCATTTCTTTTTCTTTGCAATGGTTTTAGTTGCTACCTCTTGTACAATGTTGCAAACCTCCATCCATAGCTCTTCAGGCACTCTGTCTATCAGATCTAATTCCTGAAATCTATTTGTCACCTCTACTGTATATTCATCAGGGATATGATTTAGGTCATACCTGAGTGGCCTAATGCTTTTCCCTACTTTCTTCAAGTTAAGCCTAAATTTTGCAACAAGAGGCTCATGATCTGAGCCACAGTCAGCTCCTGGTCTAGTGTTTACTGACTGTATAGAGATTCTCCATCTTTGGCTGCAGAGCACATAGTCAATCTGATTTCTGTGTTGACCGTCTGGTGATGTACATGTGTCGAGTCACCTCTTGGGTTGTTGGAAAAGAGTGTTTGCTGTGACCATCGTATTCTCTTGACAAAATTCTACCAGCCTGTGCCCTGCTTCATTTGTACTCCAAGGCCAAACTTGCCTGTTATTCCGGTAATCTTTTGGCTTCCTACTTTAGCATTCCAATCCCGCATGATGATAAGGACATCATTTTTGGTGTTAATTCTAGAAGGTGTTGTAGGCCTTCATAGAACCAGTCAACTTCAGCCTCTTCAGCACCAGTGGTTGGGGCGTAGACTTGGACTACTGTGATGTTGAATGGTTTGCCTTGGATTCGAACTGAGATCATTCTGTCATTTTGGAGATTGTATCCCAGTACTGCTTTTCCTACTCTTTTATTGACTATGAAGGCTACTCCATTTCTTCTGAGGGATTCTTGCCCTCAGTAGTATACCTGATGGTCACCTGAATTAAATTCACCCATTCCTGTCCATTTTAGTTCACTGATTCCTAAGATGTCGATGTTCAGTCTTGTCATCTCTTGTTTGACCATGTCCAGCTTGCCTTGATTCACGGATCTTACATTACAGGTTCCCATGGAGTATAGATCTTTGCAGCATCGGACTCTCCTTTCACCACCAGATACATCTGCAACTGAGTGTCCTTTCGGCTTTGACCCAGTCGCTTCATTCTTTCTGGCGCTACTAGTACTAGCCCTCCGCTCTTCCCCAGTAGCATATTGGACACCTTCCGACCTGAGGGCTCATCTTCCGGCGTCATATCTTTTTGCCTTCTGGTACTGTCCATGGGGTTTTCATGGCAAGGATACAGGAGTGGGTTGCCATCTCCTTCTCCAGAGGACCAGCTTTTGTCAGAGCTCTCTGCTACGACCTATCTGTCTTGCGTGGCCCTGCACGGCATAGCTCATAGCTTCATTGAGCTACACAAGGCCCTTCGCCACAACAAGGCAGTGATCCATGAAGGAGATGGTGCAAGTGGTACCATGCAATTGCAAAGATGAAGAGCAGAAAGAATGCTTAGCTCATTAGACTCTAAAGACTCGAGGAAGGAAGCCACTGCTGTTGCAAGGGGTCCATGCATGCATCAGAACGCCAGATCCCGGAGGGCATTACTGGGCAGGGTGCTGCCTGAGATGTGACTTTAACACTGTGATCAATAAACACTGCTTGTGTACATCATTTATTCATAATCTGGATAATCACGATTATCGCTTGAGGGATTTCATGAATGACCTTATACAACCATAAAGAGACCCATTCACAGTCTCTTTATGGTCCTGTGTGGTCACTTATGGACTCAATTTATATGCTTTGGTATAGTGCTGCTGTGGCTGCTACTAAGCATTTTCTCCCACTGTATCTTAGTGGCAGCCTACAAGGAAATGGGTTCCCCAGTTTGGTCCCCATACCAGCAACTCTGAAAGAAAGAGAAGCACTGGCATGCGAACTTGTGGCATCGTCAGGGCAACCCAAAGGGTTGCAGTTTGCATGTGTTGCGGCTGCAACTTAGTGCCCTGACCACATGGGTGCCATTTGGCAGCACCTAAGTTGCTCAGGTGTGAATCCACAATAATTCACAGGAAAGAGTGTGAAAAGGTGGGAATTGTGGATAGGTTGCTTAATAATAGGTTAAGTACATAGCTGGCATCTTGCATGGGGAGGGATATTATATGGCAAAGGGCCATTATTTACCATTATACACTTCTGATGTTGCCGGTCTCATTCATAATGCATCCCTTCTGCAAGCAGCAGGCATGAGGATTGTCCCATGTTAATCCTCATAGCAAGAGAGGTTAGGAAAAGATTGTGGTTGGCCCAGGATCAACCAGTGAGCACCATGGTCCCGCAGTAGAAGTGAATGTAAGGCTTCCTAACCCAAGCCTGGCAAGCGCTCTCTACACTGTATGCATAGATGCGGTTTACACAGTAACTGTAGATTTTCATTGACCTTCCGGTTGTTGTTCAAACGTGGGTTAATGTAATTCTGAATCCAGCCATGATTTTTAAAAAATGTGGCTCCCACAGTTCCCATTCAAAGGACAAATGATGAGTTCCCTTCATGGCTGTTTGTGGTTAACATGGCTTGTTAGCACAACCACATTCAGACTACATGACAAACCCAAATTTTGGGTGCAACAGCTGGCAGTTCAATGACAACCCATGCTCAACTTACCATGTTGTCTGAACCTAATCACTAGAAAATTTGATACTTTACAAACCAAGTGAAACAGAACAGCTCCCAATGAGATTCTGCTCCAAGATGCTCACAATGCAGAAAACAAAACAACAGATGGATGGGAGGGAAATGAAGGAATGAGTAAATAGGATAAGAATGCATGATCACTGAAGTTACATGTACTTGGGTTTAGTTACACTAGGGTATAGGGTGCCAAGGCAGCTGCAGCAGGCAGCATCACCCAGGAGTTTGAAAAGTTAAAAAGGAAATCAGGGTAGCCAAGTGGCTTTTGTTAATTTTTAAAGAACTGAGTTATCAATTGTGAATTGGATGCATTAGAGAAGAAGTCAGAGGCAAAAGAGGTTGATTATGCAGCAGAGACAAGGACTGATGGCAATCAGAAATTGATAGGATCAGAGGGCCTGTGGATGGTAGTCAATTCATCGAGTAAGTAAGAAGAGGAAAAGGGAGAAAAGTTAAGGGGAAGAGCAGGAGGAAATGGAACAGAAGAGGGTAGCCCTAGAGGTAGAGAAATCAGAGCAGAGCAGTTTCAGCTTGCAAGAAGGAGTCAAAAGCTGAGAGCTAGCTGAGGGACACTGCATGCCAACCTTCGGAGGAGGTCCAAGGGGCAGAAAAGGGCCAAGGTGGCTAGAGGGACCTCAGTGCCCTGTGTGCACTCTTTGAGCCGTGGGGTCGGGAGACAGTGTGCCGCTTGCACACACCCTGTTTCATGAGTGTATCTGTAACAGCAAGGCAGGGTACAGATGAGAACAAAAGGGAAGGGATTGAGAAGTATAGCAAACTGTGCATGTGCCAGGTTCAGAATTCCTTGACATTATCCATGATAAAGCAAAAAGACGGTGGAACTGGGTCCCAGAAAGCACCAAAAATACAAAAGACAGAGGGAGGATGGAACAGAAGGCCCTGCTCATCACGGAATGCTGCCTGGCCCACAAGGGCAATCCATTACAATGCAATTATGCTTTGGGCTGAGCACTCATGACACCGGAGTAACAAAGAATCCCACCTTGATTCATTTTTACCTCTATTTATCACATGAGGCAGGTGCTCAGTGTTTTCACAAAAATTCGGGGAAAGGAAAACACGGCTGCAATCTGGGAAGGGCAGTCCGCATGTACCTTATGAGTTACCGTCTATGAATATTTACAGAATGATTGCAACGAATGGTCTAACATGGATCTTGTCGTTAACACACAAGGACCTTCAACGGGAGTATACTCAGTTGAGGGCCTCTGCAGTTGCCCCTTTAATCTTGTATCCGGAGGTTTCCGTTCCTCCCGCAACACGCCGAAGTGGAGGGGAAGGATGCACGTCGATGCTCCTTACGGAGGAAAGCTGGGTGGAATGGAAACTTCTCCGTCCTTGCCACTCTTTCTCTCCCCAAAGTTTCGAGCCCGAGCGGCACCCCGGAATCCGCACGGGGAAATTTAGCCTGGGACAGGACGAAGTTCTGCTTGCTTGTGACAAGCGGCGCCGAATCCTTCGCGCACTTGCCCGCTCCCCTTCCAGATTCCAAGAACGGTCGCGGCGGAGGGGACGCGCTCGGGAAGCTGAGAGAGAATGGCGGAGAGAGGTCGGGGGGGGGCACTGGGAGACTGGCCTGCCTCCTTCCCAGCCCAGGACACGGCTTGCGCTGCGCCTCCCACGGTCTTCGGCTCGGCTACTCGAGTTGCTCCGTCCAGACTCTCCCCCGTTTCTTGGCAGCAAACAGAAGCACGATTCGGTCCAGGGGGCTTGCTTTGTTACAGGAAGGGAAGGGAAGGGAAGGGAAAGCATCCAAATCGAGTCCGGTGTCTGCGCGTGGAAAAGCGGGGGACGCGCACCCCGCGTCTCCTCCAGGCAGGAAGGCTCCGAGGTTGCGGTCTTGCGCCGCGCTCACTTCTTTGGGAGTTAGTCTCGTCGGAATAGAAGGGGCACTGCCTTCCGAAGAGGCGCCGACCGGATGGGGCTGCAGGCACGAGAAGGAAAGCAAGCCGAGGGAGTCCTCGCTGGATTCGGAACCGCAGTGGAAGGAAGCGGCCAGCGAGCGCCTCGGCGTGCTCGGGAGGCTGACTTGGAGAAGCTGGAGAGCGCAGTACCGCTGCCTCGGCTCCGCCGTCTCCAAAGGCGCGCTGCCGCGCTTTCTGGAAGCGGCTGCCTTTGCACCGCTCCATGGTAACCTGCGAGCCGCCGCCGCCGCCGCGCGCCCCTCTAGCGCGCGCGCCTGCTCCAGTGACAGGTGTTTCCCGGGTATTTTGGTGGCGAGGGGGCGGGGCGCGGCGGAGGGCGAGACGGGCTGCGCCGCGCGCTGGGCGGGGAGGAGGGCCGGGGGCGCGGCTTGCTCCGCTAAGAGGCAACGAGGAGGCGGGGCTGCGGCCGAGTGGCTCCCCCCTCCCCCTCGGTGCTGGGTTTTGTGCGCGGGGGAGGGAGGGGGCTCGCTCGGTTTGTTAATCTGAGTAGCCGCCGGAGCCCTGGGAGTAAATGGGACCGGCGCGCCGAGGTTTCCCCAAGACATCCGCCGCTGGACGCGAGGCGTAGCGAAGAGCCGCGCGAGGCAGCCCGGGCAACTCCGCGCGCGGCGAGCCCGCGGCTCGTTCGGTCCCCTCGGCCGCCCTGGCCGCCCGGGGAAGCCAGCAGGGGGACGGCGCGGAGCCTCGCCAGCGAGCGGGAAATAAAAGCTGGCGGAGGAGCCGCCGCTGAGGAAGACAGGCGCGGGCAGAGGACCGTCGGCGCTCCGCTCCGCGCATTCTTCAAAGTGCGGCAGCAACTTTTGGGAGTTCTTGGATCGTGGCTTCTGGGCAGAGCCGCCGGGCAGAGCCGGGCATCGCGCGAGGGCTGGGAAGAGGTGGTCGCGAGGCATTCCCGGGCACCGCAGGGGAGCCCCCGGTCCGGGGCCAAGCGCTTCCTGCCGCCCGCTCGGCTGCCGAGTCACACCTGAGGGCGCGGGCGGGAAGCGAAGCGAAGGGGACTCTCCGTCGGTTTCGGCGCCGTGCCCTCCGAGAGCGGGCAGTCTGCGAGGCCACCTAGACCATGTAATTGCGGGGCCCGGAGAGCAGAGGAGACGGCTGCCCTTCAGCTTCTGCGATCCTCGCCGCCGCCGCCGCCGCCGCCGCCACCCCAGAAGATGAAGCCGGTGCTCAGCCTCCTTTCCTGGGTGAGCTGCCTCGCAATCGCCGGGAGCCTCCATCGCAGCGCTGCTCAGTCAGGTGCGGTCCGGTTCCCTTTTTCGCCGTTGAGTACCTTCGTTTGTTGTTTTTTTAAAGATAGGGAAGCCTTTTCTTTTTTGCAGTGGTGGCGGTGGGGTCTTTTCTGACCATTTCTCTACGTCGAGGCTTCTTTCTTAAGGAAAAGAATGACCTCCGCGGCTGTTCAGTCTCCCAGAAGGACATCCCTAGGCAAGGTTTCAGGTTGGGGGAAAGGTTCGGTCTTTTGCACAAGTTGGCCAGCCTGCTCTTTCGGGGGAAGCTGCTCTTCCGGCGCGCGCGGCGTGGCTGGGTAGCGGCTCGGAATGTCGCGAAAGGGACGCAGGCGGAGGAAGCCTTTCGCCCGAGGGCGCGCGCTTGGCTAGGACCGCCGCCGAAGCGGCGTCTCCGCGGGTGGGACCTGGCCTTAGGCTGGCGATATTGTTAGAGCCTCCCGCGCCCCGGCCTCCGCTGTATTTCATCCGTAGAGGGATTCGTGAAGTGCCTGCTCTGCCGAAGAGGGGGGGATACCTGCCGCCTGCGGGGTCCCTCCTCCGGCACCTGTGGCCGGGATCGAGCCGGCCGCGTGTGCGCGCGTGTGGCGTGGCCGGCCCGCCGGCTGCTTTTCCAGTGGGCGAGCGCCTGGCCGGTTCCCGTTGTCCGCTGAGATCTCCCGAGGTGAGGGGAGGACGGCGTCGCGACTGTGTATTTTCTTGCCTTCTCGAGTGGCGGGCGCAGATTGGCTCAAGGGGGCCGGGGAAGGAGGAGGCTCCGCTTAGTCAAAACGGAGGACACGATCCAGCCTCGCCGAAGAACCTTCGACGTCTGCGCTGGTTTCAGTGGAAGAGTTACGCACCTGTTTAAACCCTGTACCCTTGAAACCAGTGGGAACGTGAGGGCACTCAACTTTGGGTAGATCGCGGTCGGAGTGTCCCGCTTTGCTTGCCATGCGCATTTCGCGGGTGGGGGAGAAGCCCTTCCACTGGAACCATAAAGGAACAACTCTGAATACAGATTTGGGGTTTCCTAGCGCAATTATTAGCACTCCTCTCCCTGCCGTGCCCCTACGGTTCTCTTCCTCCCGTTTGCTGTGAGCGGGGTGAGAGGAGAGTAGAGGAGGCAGGCGCAGTTCTCCTCGCCCTAATCCCGATCGCCTGTCTTCTGGGGCTGCCTCTTGCTGGCAACTTCTCTTGTTTACTTGTGAACCGACCACCTAAAGAGGCGATCAGGTGGGCAGGACGCGTCCCCCGCTCACCGGCGAGGGCGGCAGCCTTTGTGGCTTCCCGGATGACGGGGCGCCTCGGGACAGTCAGGTCACAAATGCAAAGTTCTTGTTGGGGGCACTGGTCCCACCTGCTGCTGAATGACGGATGTTGGCATGGATGAGTCGGGTTTGCTAGCGACAGGCTGCCTGATCCTGCCCGGGTTTCCTCAGGAGTCAGGGTCTGGACGATTTCATGGGGTTTACTTCTGCGTGAGGCAGCCATGAGGGACAGATCGCTGTTTTAATTTCGCGACTCTGCCCCCAAGGGAGCTCCAAATGACTCCAGATCGTTAGATATCAATCGGGGCTTCAAGGCACAAGCAAAACCACACACGCAGTCACCGGAGAATATGATTCGGTATCCTCTGCCCTCCCCTTTGTGCGTGTGTCACTCCTGATGTGTCTCAGTGTCACCATCAAGTACTGTTTGTGGAGTTGCATTGCTAGGACACTCAGCTCCAGCTAAAGCTTGGGAGAATGCCCAAAGGAATGCAGAGTTCTGGTCCTTTCCTTCTGGCCTCTGCTTTTGCTTCTCTTCATTTTTAACTCCTTTTTCTGGGCATCCGGAGGCATTGCTGACTTCCCCGTCCCCTTGGGATAGGCATGGGGAGTTTCAGAGGAGCCTGTTGCTCTTGATGTGCACACTCTCACCTGGAGGCTTGGTTCGGAGCAGTTTGCTTATGAGCTCAGAGGAGCCAGGTGTAGGAGAATCTGCACTGCTCTGGAAGGGGAATTCAGGCAGCTGCTCCTGAGTCCCCCTTCCCCCCACACACAAAGAGAACGCTCCTGTGTTACCATATGCTGACATGAACTTTGTGGTGGCTGGTAGCTGATGGTGGCTTTTGCTTTTCCAGGCTGCTGAGATACAAGTTTTAACTGGAGAAATAAAATTTTGGACAAGAGACCGGAATGCGTGCACATTTGTGAATAGCTGCTTGGTTAAGGAAGGAATCCTGTGTGTGTGTGTGTGTGTGTGTGTGTGTGTGTGTGAGAGAGAGGGAGGGAGGGAGGGAGGGAGGGAGGGAGGGAGAGACGGGGTGGGGAGAGAGAATGAAAGAAAGAGCTACTATGAAGATGTTTTGTTTTAATGTGCCAGTAAGTTCTAATGATGTAACACTATGTAAGTTTCAAGAATTCTCCTTGCGTGGAATGGAAGTGGTGCAAATTCAGCTAGATTGGCATTGTGTGCATAAACGTAGAAAGATGGAACGGCCATCTGAGAGATGCTTTAGAAACAGTTCAGTGGTAGTCAAAGGATTGTCTATCAGCAGGACCAGAAAAGACCGTGCCTACATATTTGGGATATCTTCTGGCACAATCCACAGGGAAGGTCTCCTGCACAAACCGCGCCGAGCTAAGTACTGCTCTCCCACATCTCCCATTCATTTCAATTGGCTTTCCCAGTGGAGTATGTCTACAGCCAGTGTGATCTTGCTTTCTTTCTCTGTGTGCACATATACAGCTAGTCTTTTCCTGGTAAATTTACACAAGGAGCTATTTTTCTCCTCTCTTCCCTTCAGCCTGTGGCAGTTTGGGGGAGTTTGTTTTGGTCCAAATGAGAAATTAAGTGTGGATAAGTAAACTGAGCTGCCAGAGGGCGACAAGATGTTGAGTGAATTGCTTTTAGATGAAACAAATTAAGGAAACGAGGGGAGACAATCTGCTTCTTGCATTATTAGACACGGCTTGGAGTTCGGGGGGGGGGGGAGTAGCATATTTTTGAAATGCTAATTTCTTAAGGAGTGGGAGGAATACACCTTATTTACTGTTCTATGTGAATGAACTATCTTTTGCTTAAGGTGCAAGCACCAACAACTTAAAGGAACTAAATTTGTTCTCATGTATTCTTCCAAGATATTCTGCCTATAATATGTGATACTTTTATTACTTATGTCTGGACAACCCCAACTACTCTGAAATAGTATTATAAAAGGAAGGAGCTTCCTGGGATGTTTCATTGATATCAGTCTATTTCAGGTTAAAAAATGGTTAACATTATTTAAATCTGGACCATTGTTGACATGTCTAATCTAAGACAATTAGATAAGCTGCATGAGTGCGGAAAGGAAAAATCTTTTATTGGGCCAACACTCAGCCGTGTCAGAATCTTGCTTGCTTCTGATCCATAGAGATGGGTTCATTGAAAGGTATCATCTTACCTAGTTTCTTGAATGAAATACATATTATTTCATTTGTATGAATGAGGGTGGTACGCTGAAGACTAAGATCCTCCCATACAAACTTAAGCACATTTTAATCTCTTAAACCTGGTTAGGATCTGGCTATATGCTCTGTTGGTCCATATTAACATATCCATATTTAACTGATATGTGGGATCATTCTGTGTCTTTGTGTGCCAGATCTTACAGCTTGATTCTTCTCCGTAGCACCTTCCTTTTAAATGAAGACACCTACCAAAACCTCCTTAATTGTATAGTAATGCAATTGCTTAGTATGCTGGACAGATTTGAGCAGGCATTCTGGTCCACACACATTGCGTTGCATTGTTTAATTTGGATCTCTGCCTAAGGTATACAAGGCAAGCCATTTTTCCTTTAAGATTTTAAGGTGTCTCCAAACATTGTCGAGTGAACTCAGATAAACTGGAACTTAGATTGCATGTGAGCCAAAAGCCAGATAATGACATTGGGACTGAGAAACAAAAATAGTCTTGAGTAAAAGGTCTATTTACCTTTAAGGCAGCTGTGCTGGCAATAAGGAATTGCATTGCTTTGATTTCATTTCTGAAGGGTTCCTATTATAGACATGTTTGTGGTTCTTGGGAACTCTGATGATATTTGGTCCTTTATGTAGAATGGGGATCTTCATAATTATTGTTCTATTACATTTTCCAGATGGGCCAATAAGAGTTTAAATCTGGCTTGGTTAAATAGTTGTTAGCTAAAGGTGAGAACTATATAATAATTGTCAATAGACATGGATGTAAAAAAAACCTTTGGCAAATACTAGCATTTTTATTTATATATACTTTGGTTTATGGTTCTTGTAGTACCAAGCTCCCTGACACAGTGAGAAAGAAATAAAATATTCTTTCTTAAAATCTTTGTTTTAGGAAAACTCTTTTAGGCTTGTGCTGATTCTCTTTAAAATTCTATTGGATTGCTGCTATTTTCTCCCCCCAAGAACGTTACTGTGGTCCTTTGTCTATTTTTATATGACTGTTTTTCTTGTATTTCCTTCTGTTACATTTCTTCCATTGGTACTTCCATGATATTAATAATTCTACTTAATTTTTACACATCCCTTTCTTCTTTGTTAGCCATAGCTGAAATGCTATTTCTTATTCCCTCTGTTTATTCCCTTTGTTCTCTTCTTGCTGCCTAGCCTCCCTTCCTCTTATAGACTATTTTTTCTGATTTGTTCTTCTTTACCTAGCCTTCTGACATTCTTGCCATTATTTTCCTATGTTTGTCTGGTTGGGGTTTTTTGTTTTGTTTTTTGTTTTTGGCCATTATTAAAGTTAAGGACAATAGTCCACAGCCCAGTTTAGCCAGAGCATCTGGACTTGTTTTCTCAGAAGTAAGTCCCACTGTGTTCAATGGGGCTGACTTCCTGGCATATGTATATCTGATTGGGCTCCATGTAACGGTTTTAAAAGCTTTTATGCAGCTGCTTTCTAAACCACTTAATATGCGGTGGCCTGCTGGAATTTGCTGTTCCCCAGCCGCCTGTAGGTCTCCTGACTGACTGGATTGCCTTCAAGCCAAGCCCCACAGTTTACGCTGATGTGGAATACTGCCTGAGCCACTTTCTGTTTATCCCTCCCGATCAGTCTGACATGGCTGGCTGAGTGGATAGTCAGAAAGCTATTCTGTTGCCCAGATTTATTCCCAAAAGAAAATACAGTGGCATTGATCCAGGTCACTTGCTCTTTAACACACTGACTCCTGAGGCTGATCTGGCCCTTAAAGGACTGCTTATGCATCCCTGGGGTACCACCTCCTGTAGTCTTTCCTGAATCAAGAATGAAGAAAGGCGCTTTATTTAAATAGGAAGTGTGGAAAAGAACTGCTTTAATTGTAAACGTTTACTGATCCATTGTTGACCTGTTATCTCATGATGGGTGTATTCCCAGGGGAGTTTGCCGTATTAAGTTGCAGTAGAGTGTTCTTTGCTTTTCCTTGTGCAGCTCAGAGGGAGTTTAGTGGAATGCTCCAGAGTGTGTGGCTCATACACATCGATATTCTTTCTTTATTTGTGTTAGAAGCATCACAATTAAATACAGTATACTATAAAACATGTCATATTAGAACTTATTATACATAGCATACATGAATGGAAGGAAGTGAAAGCTATTGGAAATGGTCTATCTTCCAATTTCAGAATTCATCAAGAGATTTTCTAGGAAAAACTTGTATTCAGAAGGTGTGGAACACAGGGTAGGGCGAACTAGAACAGTTAAAGCAAGGAATGGAATCAGGCAAAATCTGTGTGTCTGAGTTCTGTGCATGAGTACTGGATTTTTATCAGTGTTGCATAATCAAAATGGAACTTGGACAGTTGCTTCTTTGTTAATGAAATTGTTCATAGTTCTCAAATCTTTTCTAGACAAGTCCTCTGCTTACCTTTTCCTTATAGTGTTATCTAATCAATCAACAACTGCTTTGGTTTTGTGTATTTCTTTGAAATTGAACTATTTTTTTCCTGAAAAGTGGGGATGATGGCTTCACAAAGCAAGTTCTGCTTTCTGTTGTTACTCTGAATAGGCAAATACTTTTGCAGGTCTCTCTTAAAACAAAACCTGATAAAAGTCATGGCATATTACTTCTAGTGAAAGCCTTTGCAGAAGTTACCTCCTTCACTGCTTTGGCTGCGTCTTATCCTCATTTTAAGTACAGGCTCTATAGAATTGTTAAATAATTAAAACAAAATTAAAACAAGCCAACACAGTTTGAAGAATCCAGCTGCTCTGTCAAATCAACTACAGTTAAAATGTTTTTGTGCTTCTTTTTTCCATAACACTTGAATCTACTTAATCCGATGTAATTGTTGGCCTTTGTTTTCTCCAGAAGACATTTGTCTATCACAAGAGATATCTTTTTGTCAAGAGTTGTATCATGTCTTGGTCTGAGAAACTTTCCTAAGTCATGTTGATGCCTCTTGTTTGGCTCAGGTTAAAAGAGGTTTCCAAGTGCTTTTGGGTTATTTTCATAAACAGTTATGCTTGTCTTCATAAAGCATTCTAAATAATTTCCTATTCTGAATATTTCTTTATTCAATATTGGTTCTTGCTTTCGTATTGTTAAAGAAAAATGGCTGTATTTAGATTGTTGCTATATCAGGAATGGGCATAGATGTTTGGCACTGAACAGTCATATTTTTCAGTTCAAAAATGTAAGGTTGCTTAATAACATTTCATCAAAAGAGGTGAGCAGTTATAGGCAACTTTTCAGTCCACTTACCCTGATTCTGTTTAAGATGATGAACATTGTTGCCTATTTGCTTATTGCCCAGTCATCTTAGCTCCTCATCTGTTCAATTTGCTAGTAAGAAGCATATTAGGATGGGGCAATCCTAAGACAGTTAAGCGTGCTTCTGTCCCATTGAAACAAAGGGGGAATTAATCCCTGACTTGTCCTTTGCATTCTATTCTGTGTTCATTGGGCTATATATAGTTTGGCTTGGCAAGAGGAGGAGATAAATTGGAACTTGGGTTTCAAGTCTTTAGAATGAAGCTGTAAAGAAAATATAGCAACTGGTGAGTCAGACATTTCCGCACCTTCAGTTTGACTCAGGTTGAATAAAATTCTTGCAAGCAGAGATCAAATTAAGGCAAAACAAAAGATGTCACTCCATTTGTTGACAAGGCCAAACAGATTTTCAAAACTACAAATGGGAACTGCAGTGAAATGTTGTAGTATATCCCTACCTCCCAGGAATGCTTTATTTTAGGACTCTGGAATGCAAGTCTCTTTTTGTGGGGGAGGTTCCACAGAGCAGAGGAAGAGATTCTTAATGGCTTGCCGGGAATGCGTCACACCAATTAGATGCTTGCTTCAGGTGGTTTAGGGGCTGAACAGTCCTTTAGTTTCCTCTTGTTCCTTAACTAACATCCTAATATAAGCATCTTGACTGCTCTTGACCATTGGAGAAAATGAGAGATTCATACAGTCAGATAAACTTCTTGGTTCCTTTAGAACCAATTTTTCATCCCAGGCCCCAAGTGAGAGCTGCTTTTATTTGCACTGCTATTGCTTTGTTGATCTGGCTTTGGCTGCAATTACAAAAATGGTGTTGAGAGGCCCTTCCAATGGTGGGAAGAAAGCAGGGAAGGTTCAGTCAATCTGTCACAGTCCTTTCCCCATGGTGGTGTTATTTATTTATTTTAAAAGGTTATAGGCTGATGTTTAATAGGCTTACAGAGGATATGCAACACTATGCTTAAAACAACCCGTATAAATCCTACCACCAGCACCCCATACTAAGAATACACAACACCAAAAAGCCAACCACAATATTAACATCTCACTACAAAATTCTAGCAGCAGAATACACTTTATACACATAAAATGTATATAATTTGCAGACTTTGGGAATGTTGCAGCTCAGTTTTTTAAAAAAATTAGCTGGCACATTTTTTATGTTATTTTATTCCAGTTAGAGTACACCCTTTATAAAATAAAGATGCACTTCCCAGGAACAATTTCTCAAGAGAATATTTGTTGTCCATCTTTCTGCAGAGTTATCAGACCTTGTTTATTCTTTATATTTTGTTTGTTTGTTTCCCATACTGTCCAATTGCCAAAGCTCTCTGGGTGGTTTATTTCCAGAAGTGTACCACATAAGACAGGCATCCAATAATTAAGGGCTCTGCAACTGAACCACATCCTGACAAAGACTTAATTGTCCAGCAAGAAGTTTGTTGTTGCCTAGGGACCAGTATTCACAACGTCTGCTTATATTTGCCTTATGTAAACAGAATATGGCACCAGCTATTAACTTGTATTACTGTACTTGTACTAAGTGCCATAACTGGGAGTAAGAATTCAAGAGGTAGAACATTTTAATATAAGGGCTTAATTTGGGGAATTGGGGTGTTTAAAATAAACCTTTTATTAAAAAGACCAACAATTATACAATAAGTTTCCAGGAGACTACAGGAAGCAACTTAGTCTATAAAGTTTAACTCTTAAGAAAAAGAATTTGCTTTAGCCAGCCCAAATTTAAATCCCACATATCTGCAAGGCTGAATGAAGCCCAGAACAAGCTCTGCTGCCCAGAAGGACAAATTCTGCCCAAGAGATGTTGCTGCCTGAGGGAAAGAACGAAATGGTGGCCCTGCCCGCATTCACACATGCCGAGGCTAACAGGGCTGGCAGTTGACTCTTCAGCACAGGCAGTTGGGCAGCCTGAGGCAGCAGTCTGGTTTGCAGGCTCACTCGGCTCATTTCTACAAGACCCTGCCCTCTGGTACCTGCTACCTAATGTGGCTTCTCAGGAGGCCAGTGTGGTCTCCTGAAGGCTTGTTCAGTGGAATTATGTTCCACTGAATTTGTATAACAGTGCTTTGCTGTAATTATGCCTAGGCTAGAAGCCTACGTTTGGCAGGTGATCACAGCACTCTCCAGAAATCTAAACTCCCTGATTTGGAAAACATTGCCCAGTCACAAATAGCATCTGGTCCCTCCCCAGCTGCCAGCAGGTGGAAGGGACTGGACCCTGGATCCTGCCTCTGTTAACCAAATCCTTTGTCTACCAGTCTCCACTTTCCCAAGCATTCTCCAGGAAACTAAAGAGAAGAAGAAAATAGATAAGACTGAGTGAATTGCAATGTCAGGCATGAGGGAAGCTTCCCCATCTTTAACAAATTGCTTTAGAGAAAATACCCTCTTTTCATGTTGTGATTTTAGAACCTGGGATAATTCATATTAGACACTTCATATCTAACCAAATGGCAATAATGACTGAAAAGGCTTTTAATTTGGCCTATATGTTTAATCTAGAATAAATTTATATAGCTTTATTCATTTATATAATTCAAGTTTATTTAATTAAAAAGAATCTCTGGTGCCCATAAGAGCCCCTATATATGAAATAAGAAGCAATGCAACTTTTTTTTAAAAAGAGGATCTGATAAGACTATGTGAAAATGGTAGCCAGTTAAAACATCAATGCATTGGTTAATACAGAATAGCAGATAAAAACACGCAAGTTCAGGTCACTAGGCAGTGTGTGTTTCAGAGAGAACGCATCCTCTAAGTGTGAAGTTATGAATTATTGCCCAGTCCATACTATAATATGTTTGTGTATGTTCTTCACATGGACAGATCTTAGGGAAATTATTATTTTCAAGGGAAGTCACTTGTACCCATGTTTGTAAAAAGGACATATGCCATGTTATCCACCTGATCCATAGAAAATTTTCCTGCTGAACTGGTGACTGGTGTATGTATAACTTTTTTTTCAACTATGCAGAACAGATGTGAACATGTCCAAAATACATTTGGCAAGAGATCCATCTGTGGATGATCCTCACTGCTTTAAGGGGCTGTTAATATACATAAAGTCAAAATGATTGAAATAGCCAGCCATTATAGTGGGTTTGGATTTTATTTTTCATAGTGCCCACTGTGTAAACATACTTGAAAGCTGGATAAACAGAAATTAAAGTTTGGAGTATACAGGACTGTTTAGTTGTTCAGCTGGCTACATACCAGAAGGATAATACCTCTTCACTGGAGTATGTGTTTTGTCTTATATGTGGACCCATATCAGCTTGAGAAGTATTCAGCTGATGTAATGCATGAATATTGCTGTGTACTTGAGGTAAGAACTTGAATAGTGTTGGCAACCTTGAATCCAAATCTAAATGGAGAGGCAGCATTGATTGTTTTTACACAGCTTCTTCAGAGCTAATTTATCTTTTTACGTTGTGGAACTCTTTTATATACTACAGAAATACAATCACTGTTCAAAGAGACCTCAGAGGTCATTTAGTCCAACAGCCATAAGTAAGGAGGGGTTTTAATGGCAGGATCCTCAAACATGATTGCTAGGAGACACTGTCAGGGCCTTAGAAATCCCCGCTGTGATCTTGCACATACCACATAAACTACTATATCATTATGCGGCTAGGATGGATAATGGGATTTTGATACCAGTGGAGGATAACTCACGTGGTAGGCTTGTCCCTTCATCCCATTTAAATGAGTGAAGTCAAGAGGTGGAGAAGTGTGAAATGTGCCTTTTGCAAAGCAGCAGGAAAGGATGTAGTATGGTAGTAGCATTTATGGACCAGTGGAGATGTGTTCCTGTACTCTAAATGGATGCAGTGCATGCATGCTGTTGGGGTACCAGCAGAAACAAGTAAATGACTAGATCTGGTAACTAGATCCGCACCTCTACCATGCCCAATACAGTTTGATTGGAGGAGGGCCAGGCTTCCTATCCAGCAGGTGCAGGAAAGGATGTTCCCAAAACTTTGAAGTGGGGAGGGAACCAATGATGATAGATAGCATTCAGAAATGCACCTTGCCCCCATTTGTTACGCATTAGATTACCTTCCATTGCCAGCTGCCAGGACTGAGCATCCCTTCAAGCTTCCAACATCCTTTAAGAGCCCTTTTAATATACACCTGTTGGCCATTAAAACAGGTGCTGCAACAGCCTGTGTCCTACCTGTCTTGCCCTACTAAACAGGCCTGCCAATGGAAGCCCTGTGCAGCTGTCCCATTGTTTTTAGCCTCCTCTGAACTGTTTTACTGTGATGGTTTGGTTGTATTTTCCTCTTGGCATGGTGAGTACTCATTGGTGTACTCCACCCTGAGGAGGCAGGACAGTTGAAAAAGCATTTTAAAGATATAAGATGTGAAGAGGGGAACCTGAGGCTATATAGGCTCCATGTCTGAATTAGAACCATTTTACATTGGTGCTGCTGCTGCTATCACACTGTTTCCTAAACATGGTTTGTTATTCCATGACAGATTATATTTAAGAAGTTTATGACACACATTTTGTTCACAATCCACTCATTTTCACCTCTACTGAATGCTGAAACTTGCCACAGCTGTGCCTGATTAAGACAGATCTGAAGATACATCTATCAGGGCTATTATGAAGGCTTGATAGAAGGTCATTCCCTTCAGCTTATCTCCTGACAATAAGGGAACACTCCTGCCAGAAGCACCATGAGACACCCCTATATGTTATCCTTCTCTAAAGGTGTGATTGTATCAGGACCTGAGGAATTTCTCATCTTGTGTGTCATCTCCTAGAATGTTTAGTTGTTTTGGTTAATTAGTTGTATTGGATCTAAATACATTTTGTGACTGTGTTCTGTTCTGTAAGCCCTAAACCACTGATCTAGCCTTATTCTTGGATTTAGTGCCTGAATCTATACTTGTGATTTGCTTGATATTCTATAATTTAGGGTATATTCTTTACCCAAGAACATTATACTATAGTTCTATACCCAATAATTAGTGCTGGGAGGAGGTCTTTCATTTAGCACTGAGACCATTGAAAAACCTCTGAAAAGTTTTGTTCCACTCGTGAAGCTTAGGAGTACAGGGCAAAGAACTTATATGGAAGGACTGTAGTTCCCACCATTCCTAAGCATTGGACATGCTAACTGGGGTTTATGGCCACAAGAGTCCAACAGGGTCTAGGAGATCACTGGTTCCTCATTCCTACTGTAGCTTCTGTATTTTGCCATGTTAACTGCGTAGATTGCATGTGAAAAAGAAATGTGGAGCATGATGTTGAGAGCTTCATGTCTTGGCTGCATAGTGCAGTGCTTTGGACAGTGCACCATGGACCAAAGTAAAGATAATGTGAGTGGGTGGAGTTTTGCAAGTACCCAGTGGATGTGGGGTAAAGCTTTATGCAGGATGGTCACCTGAGTTTGAGGATTACTCTCTTCTTCTAGTTGGAGAGAAGCCAACATCGTCTCTCCCTGTGTGTGGGGCACTCATTGGTCAAGCTGTGGCAGGCAGGCTGACTGTTGTCATCCACTGGGAGTGATCCTTCGAACAGAGGCCACAGTCCAAGGCCCACAGAAAGCTGGCTCATGTTCTGGCGCACGCTGCTTGCTTGAGATGGCCTAGTGACTCTCTGCCCACCCCAGGAGTGCACACCTGTCTGTGCTCATGTGTCAGTGGGGATAGCATTTACATTGTGGGCAGATGCTTGCAGCTGTGTGCTCAGCCCGAGACTGATGTGTGTATGTGTAAATGTTTTGCTCAATACAAACTTTCCCCGCTTGCCTCTCAAAATGTTAATTGTCAGTAAACGACAACCTTCACCAAGTTTTTGACATTTACTGTAATGTACTACATATTTTTAAAAACTTAATATCTCAATAAAGGTACTAAATGGCTGATCTAATAATAGCCTCATTTGCAACAGATGAATGTATATTTAAAAATTAACTATCCAAGTAATGAAAGAAAATGGTTTGAAATGCTGAACAAATGATTCTAAATGAATTGTGTGTGTGCATGTAAGTTTATACAAAGATATCTGTAGATCCCTTGTATGAAGCTATAGTTTACTGTACTATTTTATGTTGCAGTGTTTTGGATCTGAATGGTAACAGTATTGCATAGCCTCTGGATGTCACAAACCATTGTTTTTCTTTAGTGTAGCTCTATCGTTTTGGCTCCTGAACAAGACACAAGCAGTGACCATCTCCCTCCAACCCTCTCCCCACCAAACACACTCTGGGGTTAGTGCTGTGCCTTGCCAGGGGTTTATTCCTTTTGTATCCCAACGGCTGTGGGAAGCCCTGGTGGCTGTTTCCCCTCCCCTCCTCCACCTGGCTTAGTAGGCAAGTCAAGGCACTGGTGGGAGGGAAAAGGAGGTGGAACTGCTGCTGAGGGAGGGGCTCGGGGGAAGGAAGATTGAGTGGAAAGAGCAGGTAGCAGAGCTGGTTCTGGCAACAAAGGGGAGAAACATCCAGCAGCTATTTTGGAGTGGGTGGCTTCCATTTGGCCTTTCGCCTGGGCTACAGCACAACAGTTGATTTTCGATGCAGAGACCTGGACTGGAGATGCCAAAGACTTCTACCTACAGAGTGCTGCTGTGTGAACAGCTTGTGGCTCCTGTGATCCATGTACATATGTAAGGATAGACCTTACAATGAGTTTCAGGCAGAAAGCATTTTTAAAAATATAATATTTCATCATAGCAGAACCAGCCTCAGACATTGGCAATATCCAGCAGCTGTCAGAGCTTCAGGGCCTTGGGGCAGACCTTGGTGAAATGCTGTCTTAGGGTTCAGCAGGCAACACAGTCCTTTGGGGGGAATAGCAATGGTGGGACTTGTTGTTGCTGTTGTGAAGTCGTGTTCGACCCATCACAACCCCATGGACAACATTCCTCCAGGCCTTCCTGTCCTCCACCATCCCCTGGAGTCCACCTAAACTCACACCGACTGCTTCTGTGACTCCATCTAGCCACCTCATTCTCTGCTGTCCCCTCCTTCTTTTGCCATCTATTGTTCCCAGCATTAGGCTCTTCTCCAGGGAGTCCTTCCTTCTCAATGGTGGGACTAGGTTCACTTAATCCTTCCTTTTGGAGGAGAATGATGGACAGTTTCTTGCTAAGGGTCCCACAAAAGCCCAAAATTTGCTCTGAAGCAGAGATCTTTTTTCTGAAATCATGTAAAGTGCCAAGTACTCTGTACTGTGGAAAAATATAATAATCAATAGCAGGATATTATAAATATTTCCCATGAGGAATTATTTGGTTTCGATCTTTTTTCCAAGGGAAGTTTGCCATTTTTGATCCTTGAAACCAAATTAAAAAGTTGATATTTCTGTTCAATACTTCAGACAGGAAAGTAACAGAAACATAATCATTGAAATAAAGATCTCTGTTCACGAATGTTTTGTGGCAATCCTAAGAGTCCAGTGTTATTTTTATAGCTTGCATATAGACAACAAAATGAAAATTCCTTTTATTTTGGACAAGATATTTCTCCACTGAACACAAACATCAGTTAAATGACCAATGTTTTCCCATTCCTAGCACCCTTTTTTAGTCACTATTGTCCATTATAATGCATTTAATGTTCTAAAAAGGTACTTGCTTGTTTAACTCTGAGGCACAGATTATTGGTTGGTAGGTGCAGTTCTTTGTTGGCTATTAACAAAATGTAGAAGATGAAAAGAGAATGTCAGGCAAATCCCTGCAGCTGCAACGGATAACAAAATCACATATATGACTGCTTAGCTTCTTGAAAGATACATTTTATTATTCTGCCTGCACATAAGGTAAATGATTGTTGCCTGAATTAGCACTCTATGAGCAAGAGAAATTGATACACAAACAGGCTGGCATGCAGCTAATTTTGTTTAGTTACTTGAGATCTGATACCTGCCATTTCACACCCACTGCAGGCAGACTCAGTCGCTTGTTGCAGGCAGTGTAGATATGAAATTCCTAAGGGATTAGTTTTGGCAACCATCTGCAAACCTGAAGTAAGTTCAGTGGAGTTAGCAGCAATAACAGAGTTAACATTCTATTTGTAGAAATGGATTGATTTGTATGCACAAAAACACTGATATACTCTCAGTGGCCCCTGGCTCTTATAAGGTGTTAGAAAGGAAATAGGCCTTCTAAGGAAGTGGCCATGTTCATTTGAGATTTCTCTATATTTTAACTAACATCACACAAATATAATGGAATAGGGGGAGGATTGGTTCCCTGACCACCTTTGGCAATATCCATTATTGGCTCTTTCTATTTAAACCTATGACATAGACAAGATTTCTGCAGGGTATGGTGTGAAGGCACTGAGAGCCAGTGTGGTGTAGTGGTTAAGAGCCTGGGACTGGGACTCAGAGGATCTGGGTTCTAGTCCCTGCTCAGCCATGGAGCCAACTGGGTGACTTTGGGCCAGTCACAGACTCTCAGCCCAACCTACCTCACAGGGTTGTTGTTGTGGGGATAAGATGGAGGAGGAGATGTAAGCTGCCTTGAGCCCTTTGTAGGAAAAAGGCAGGATATAAATCGAAAAATAAATAAATAAATAAAATGAGGTACCCCATGCTTGGGGGTAAGACCACCTGGAAACTGCATTTGACTGTCTTGAATTCCAACTTGAAACAAAGGTGTTTTATAAATGGAAAAGTACATGAAACTGCACAGCATTTTGCAGGTGCACTGGGACTTGCTTTTTCCTCAGTGATTAAGGGACACTTTACTTCCTGTGAAAATTTGGCCCATGATCCTTTGTATATGTATCTTAGTGCATCTTAAATATTTTCTGAATCGATAAGGAGTGTTGATTCCTTCATATTGGGTTGATTAGATTTCAAAATGTTTGAGCACCACAAAAATCAAAAGCCCATTTTCATAATTAAGACCTCACAATTATGCAATAAGGTAATTGTGCATATAATTGCATGCACAGCCAGTCATTTAGCTGTCTAACCATCCCTTTGCATGCAATATTACTCTGCTTTTGAAAGTGGGCCTTGAAATATTGTGTAAAATGGTTACACAATTGGAGCTCTGTTAGGAGAAGGGAGCACAGAAGAAGTTTAGTGGCTGATAGTCTGGCAGCTCCTCTGAGAGATATAAAGGTTCTCTTACTTTAAAAGAGCTGCACCTGTTTTAGTGGCAGGGTTCCCATAGCATGGCAAACCATATGTGGTGACCATGGGTCACAGTTTGCTGTTGTTGTTGTTTTTACCATGATCTACCTGGCAGATGATTCAGTGACTTCTGCAATATCATGGTTTCCCTCCTCCCTGCACATACCCCATCCGCCAGCACACTTGAAATTCAATCGTAAACTGCATTGCTCTACCCACATGACCTGCCTCTTCCTCCTTGATCTGAACATCTGTTGTAGGCAGAGAAGGATACTCCTAAAGTGTCCACTCTTTCCAAGTGACTTTGTGGTAGCTGCATATCAGAACCATGAAAACCAGCATCCTAGGTTCTGACATCATGACAATCCATGGTAGTATGGAGAAACCATAAAACAAGCTGTTGTTTCTTTTCATGGTTCCTAAAGAACAGACTTACCATGGCGAAATACGATGAGCAGATTTGGACAATATAACAGGCCAGCATTGGTAAAACTCATCATCATTCGTCTACTCTGAACTCAGCCAGAGACCCAAATTCATGCTTGAAGTAGATCACCTGACATCAGTGGAACTCGATAAGCTCATCATCACCCTAAGCAGATCTCAGCTATAGGACTTATGTCACACCTTGCAGGTGCTTAAGGATTAGTAGTGTATATTGAGTTTTCCATGGGTCCTAAAATGGTTCTCAAAGAGACTTTCCAAAATACATAAACTTCCATGAAACTTCTTAAATCTACAATTTGCACCATGTAGGTGCTCTTGATTGCCTCAAGACTCCAACAGAATTGACTCAGTGTAGTAAGCCATAAGTTAGACTCAGTATTGGTAACAAAGTTCTGCTGTTACCTTTTAAAGGCACAGGTGCTCTCTTTTGTATTCTCTCTCTCTGTGTCAAGTTCCACTAGAATCATACATGGGAAATGTAAAAGATATAATCTCTCTCAAATGGAAGACGTGTAACATCGCTTCCCAAAACTTGCTCTGTAACAGCCTTTTAAAAAGACTAAAATAGGGTGTCCAGATTGTCCTACTTTACAGAGGACAGTTTTCTATCTGAAGAGCTGTTGAGCACAAATCCATTGTAAAGATAAAGAACACAAAGAAGATAGTGAACAGACTTCAGAGTTGCTTATCAACAATTAGTACTTGAAGAGGAAGGTAAAGGTTTCACCATTCAGTTGAAAGATAATGCATCTTTTATTTAAATTGCAATTTTTCTACATAAGTATTTATACATAGGAAGTAACACACGTAAATCTTATTTCAGGCTGAACTTTCTTTTGGCTTCCTTTTGGATAATTCATACAGAGACACAGGATGGCGATGTATGCTTTGCCTTTTTATGTGACTCTTGCACCCTCTGCTTTGGGCCTACAAGTCATAGTGGTGCAAGCAGCACGTTTCAAACCAAGAATGTGTCTCAGATAGCAAGCCCACAGAATCTAAAGATATTATTTGTATAGGGCAATTCCAGCTTTGCATTAATGCTGGCATAAATGTATCTTTTCACTCCATCCCACTCAGATTCATTGCAAGAATACAATCTAGGCAAGCAATGCATGCTCGCACACCTGTTTTACTTTCTTTCTTTTTCTTTTAACAAACTTGGACAGGAGCTATAGAATATGATTCAACTGGTTCTTCTTTCCATTGAGCTGACTGAACGTTACTGCAGTCAACAGAATCAGGATTTTGGATTCCCAAATCTGACTTTTTCTAGATGGGAACAGCATCTTCCTTCAACGGGATGATATGAGTTGCTTCCTGCATCTTCTGTGCATCTCACATAGTCTCCACATGCATTTCCTGACCTGGTCTCCTTTGCTGCTGTGATCTGCCTGCTTACCTAATAAACCAGGACAAGTAGTTCCAGTTTACTTTCTAGAGCTATCTCCTGGATTTTTAATTCTTTGGTCTCATTTTCTACCCAAGTTACATTTTATCTCCTCTGGTATTGATCTCTTATCATAGTTGTTTCACCTATTACAGAATTGTTCTATTTAGACATTTCGCTTATATCAAAAAACACAACCTCAAGTTGCATCAGGTAGGTAATCTGACAGATCTCACAAGATTTGCAAGACAAATCCTTAAAGTTTAGTGCTTTATGATTTATTAATTAATGCTTAAGAGATTTTTTCCCTTCAAACACTTGGAAAGTGTCCCTGTGTTATGAATGTCTAGGTTACAAACATACTTACAAATGCATGGACTGCCATAAACTCTATATGACTATATCTAGGAAAAAGCTGTAGCTATCTCTAGCGTTTGGCAACACATCGCTCAGTGACCATGTAGTTCCCTAGAGATACAGTATTCATGGCTTTTTGTTCCATGGCATACATACCCTAGCCTCCAGTCAAACCCTGACTGTCCAGCACCAGGTCCATCTTCATTATCATCAGTTAAAGGTAGGCTTAATGTTACTTCAAGAATGCTCTAACATGTTTTAAGAACTGTTTTCTTTCATCTGCTTTTTACAATACTGTATATCCCCATACATGCATACATATTCTCTTCAGTACCTGTGGTTACTATTACTATATATCATTATTAAAATGTTGTATTGTGTTAAATGGGTTTTAGTGAATGTGGGAGTGTTTCTTAAGCCTTTTGCATGCATAGAAATGTAATCGCACCCACACAACACACTCTTTCTTAGACAAATGATTGGCTTACTCACTTGATCCGACATACATACAAATTTGACTTAAGGATGTTCTCAGGAATGGAACCTGTCCATAACTTGGGGACTACCCTGTACAGCTAGGAATTTGCTTTCAGAACCTTCCCCCTGGAAGAAAAAAAAACAAACTTAACTGGAGAGAAAGATCTGTGACAGCCTAGGAGTCCCATAGAAAATGCCCAGTCCTTTTCTATGCCAGCCAACCTGTTCTCTGACAATGTTGAGATGCACAGTTCAGTAGATTCATATGGAAGCAGCTGTCTTCTTTCCAGACCATGTAGGGCAGGGATAGACAATCTGGTGCCCTTCAGCTGTTCTGGGCTATAATGTCCATGAACTCCAGCTAGTGTGACTGAGATTTTAATAGTCTAAAAGTCAAGACCAGCACCTTGGATTACACCTGGATATTGATTTGATTGATTAAAAATGTATGGCTCTTGGCAGAGCAACAGAGGCAGAGGCTAGGAGAGCGTGCTGAGGGTGGCCAGGGAACTTGCGAAGGCAAGGTAGGAGTTGGGCAGGGGAACAGGGAGACAGGAGCAGTGGGGAGGAAGGGAAACAGGGCCAGAGAGGCCCAGCAGGAAGCAGAAGGGTGGGGTCAGTGGCTTGTGAGGCTTATAAGGCCATGCTCAGCTGTTGGCAGCACCAACAGATGTGGTGCCAATGGCGTTGCGTTAAGGGTGATGCGACAAGGGCGTCATTCCTTGTCTGTGTCCCTTAGCTGCAGCCCAGGCTGCCCAGGGACAATCAATTAATTTTGATTAATTTTTTTAATTAAATTTTTATTTTGTCCTTGTGTGTGTGTGTGTGTGTGTGTGTGTGTGGGGGTGGATTTGTCTGGGAGAACTGGGCGAGCGAGGAGTAGTGCAGGACAGACAAGGCCGGGGACCAAGGTAGGGTCCCTGAGGGGTTCTCAATGGCAGGCCAGGAGATGGCCTTGGCGGGAGTCACGGGTGTTGCTGTCCACTGCCACAGCTGCAAAATGTTTGCCCTTCTGCCTCAGGAGAGGCAGGAATACACTTGCCCTCGGTGCCAGCTGGTGATCCTCCTAGAGGAGGAGGTGAGGTGCCTGAGGGCTGAGAGAGCTCTCCAGGCCCGCCAGGAGCAGCCCCCCTCCTGACAAAGGGTTGAGGGAGCGGCCGTGGGAGGAACAGCTGGGGAGACATGGAGGCATGTCACCCACAGGAGGAGGCCAGCACGGCCTCCTCCTCCTTCTGGCACTGATCTGGAGCTGGGAAACAGGTTCTCCCCACCTGGGGAGGCTGGGGCTGATGAGGCCTCGGGGGACCAGCAGGACCTGCAGCCTGGGACCACAAGTGGCAAGGGGGCCACTGTAGGAGAGGTGAGGGTCAGGGCATGGCCACCTACCACCACTGGGAAGAGACGGCAGCGGGTGATCGTCATCAGGGATTCCCTGCTGAGGGGCACTGAGGCAGCGGTGCGCTGCCCTGACCTTGAGGCGAGGGAGGTCTGTTGCCTGCCAGGCGCATGCATCTGGCATGTGAAGGACAGAGTGAAGCGTCTTGTTTGCTCCAGGCCACTTTTGGTGATCCATGTGGGGATGAATGACATAGCCAGGCAGGGCGTGGGTGTGCTCACCAGGGACTTTAAGGCCTTGGGAAAAAAAACTCGGGGACCTAAATGCTCAAGTGGCATTTTCCTCTGTCTTACCAGTCTGGGGATTTGGGTCAGGCAGGGAAAGGAGAGTTGCCAAGGTGAATGCCTGGCTTAGGGTGTGGTGCCAGAAGGAATGCTTTGGGTTCCTCCACTATGGCACCCGGTTTCTTGCCAATGGCAAGGGATGGGTTGCACCTCATGAGGATGGGGAAAAGGTCCTTTGGAGATGCTCTAGTGAGCTTTGTCCAGAAGATTTAAACTGAGCTGGGGTGGGGGGTGGGTTCAGCCCCCCTCCCCAAAAACTTGTCCTGATTGGACAAGTGAGGGGAGAGGGTCAGGGCTCTGGGACCAGGGTGTTAGATGTACTGCAGAGGCTGGTGAGACTCCTGCAAAGAGGGGGCTGGGATCAGGGAAGATGGGAGGAAGAAGGAGGCTGGGGATCCCAGAGAAAGGAAGCTGTGGGAAGGAGTTGAGGTGCATGTACACCAATGCTAGGAGCATGGGCAATAAGCAGGAAGAGCTTGTAGCTCTCCTGGGAATAGAAGGGTATGACCTGGTGGGGATCATGGAAACTTGGTCGGATGAAAGGCAAGACTGGGATGTGAACATAGAGGGGTATCACCTATTTAGAAAGGACAGGAAGTGAAAGGGGCCGGGTGTAGCTTTATATGTCAGGGAAGGGATAGGATGCAGTGAGATAGAATGCAGCACAGATGGGGATTCGGTAGAGACAGTCTGGGTGAAACTTAGGGGTTTTGACAGGGAAAGAGACCTGACAGTGCGGGTATGTTATCGCCCTCCAGATCAACTTGAGACCCTGGATGATATCCTGACAGATCAGATTCTAGGGATATCTGAGGGAAGAATAACTCCCGGATATTCAATGGGAGACTCACTCAGCGGTGACAGCCTGGTCACGTCGCTTCCTAGAAGCTATAGAGGGAGAGTTTTTCACACAGAGGGTCCGAGAGGCGACAAGGGGGGGTGGGGATCCTTGACTTGGATTTGACCAGGGAGGAGCTGATAGATGAGGTACAGATTGGGGGAGCTCTGGACAGGATCTGGGCAGACTGTTGGGCAGGAGACAACAGGATGGCATTCAATGTGGATAAGTGCAAGGTCTTGCACTTGGGGCATAGGAATGGGTGTCATTAGTACAGGTTAGGTGATAAGTGGCTGGAGAGCAGCACTTGTGAAAGGGACCTCGGGGTGCTGGTTGACTGCAGGCTAAACATGAGTCAGCAGTGTGATGCGGTGGTCAAGAGGGCAAACAGCAGCCTTGGTTGCATAGCCAGAAGTGTGGTTTCTAGATTGAGAAAGGGATTACTACCACTCTATATGACTCCGCTGTGCCTGTAACTGGAGTATTGTGTTTAGTTTTGGGCACCTCGTTACGGGAAGGATATAGTCAGGTTGGAGTCAGTGCAGCACACAAGGATGGTGGCCAGATTGCAGGGAAAGCCATATGAGGTGAGACTGAGGGAACTGGGTCTCTTCAGCCTGGAGAAGAGGAGACTCAGAGGGGATATGTTGGCGACATGCAGGTATGTGAGGGGGTGTCACATGGAGGGGGGTAGAGACCTGTTCTCTCCTGCAGAGGAAGGCAGGATGTGCTCCAACGGAGCAAAGCTCAGGGAAGCAAGATTCAGTTTAGATGCCTGGAAGTACTTCCTGAAAGTTAGGACCCCGAGGGTATAGGATGGACCTCCACGGGAGGTGGTTGAGGCCCCATTGGTGAGGGTGTTCAAGGATAGGCTGGACATGCACATGGTGAGCATGTCATGAGCGGAGCCGGCTGGAGCCGTGGGTCAGACTAGATGGCCTGGGAGACCCCTTCTGACTCACTCTGTTTCTGTGTTTCTATGTATGGCTACCCATCAATGAATATCCTTTTAGTTTGCACACAGGTGGAGACAAATGCTTCAATGGAGAGCCAGCAAAATCAACTAAGAAAAGGTGTTAATTGTTCCAGGTTTCACATTCTGAATGAGGTATAGATTCTGAGCTTCAAGAAATTTCCCTAGTTAATTTTGATTGCAATAGACAGAATTTGACAATGTTGCCCCGTTCAATACAGAACCCACACCAGACATCAGTGTTATGGTTATTTTTCTTTTCACTGGCAAAAGCTGGGGCAAAGGCTGTTCATAGTTGTAACTGACTTTGTCAAGGTCACAGTGTGCAGTAATAAGTATCCATCTATTCACAACTGTCTTACAGAGGCTAGAAACATATATCAGGGTCAGGAATAAAACTTATGTTCCCTGCACATCTTTTTAAAGCGCTTGAAGCATACTATCAAACCAATTTCAAAATAGACCATTAATTTTATTTAGAAAGAAACACAATGTGTTCTTTTCTCCCAAGGCAGTGTCAATGAATGCTGCAAAATGACATTTAAGTAATTATGATTTGTCCATTTAGTTCAAACTCCACATCCCAATGGAATCCATAGTGAATGCATTTTTGTAACTCTGCAGTTATATTCAACATGATTTCCATCAGAATTTTATTGCTAAATATCCAAACATCAATAAAGTAATTATTCTTCCCAGTATTTGCATCCATAAAAATGGGAAAGGATTGCCTTGGTTCTTTCAGTTGTTCTGACTTAGCTTGTTTAGAATATTTTATTTCCAGCTCTTAGAAGGAAAGGTGCAACACATTTAAGAGGTAAGATGTAATGTTCTAAGCCTACTTGAAGATACAGTTGAAATTAATTGTAAGGGGAGATTCTTTGAAAGATTTTGCTAGCTGAGATTAGCTTGCAAAGTTCAAATTTTTGTCTTCATTTAACTGCCATAATTTAGGAAGTCAAAGGATTTACAGATTTTAAGGGTAAAAAACACCCTGTTGTAACTGTACTGAGCAGACAGCTGATGTTTAGACAGCTGATGTTTGAGTGGCAGCTTATACACCAACCTTTAACTGTAATATATTCTTTTGATGTTTGATTTTTTTTGCAGTATTTTAACATTTTAAGGCTAAGCTGCCTTATTTTTGTGATAGTTCAAATTTTTTATTTGTTTATTTATTTATTTTATATCCTGCCTTTTTGTTTTACAAAGAAGTCAAAACCGCTTCCATAATTTTTCTCCTTCCATTCTCAATCTTATTTCTACAATAGCAACCCTGTGAGGCAGGCTGGGCTGAGAGTCTGTGACTGGCCCAAAGTCACCCAGTGGGCTCTATGAATGAGCGGGGACTAAGACCCAGATTACCTGAGTCCCAGTCCCACATTCTTAACCACTACACTACACTGGCTGTCAAATTTACAACCATTTACTTTTTTCATTTCATATAAAACCAAATATGCTCTCAATATTTTAACACATTGTGATGCAATGACAAGTGAAAAAAAAATACACATACATGAAAAACATCGTCCTTTTACTTGAAGTAAGGATGCTAACAGTGCATGAATTAACCTGCATCCATAGAAGTCCAAAATCCACCCTGACAACTAAATGTACTGGAGAAAGCCATCGGTTACAACAGGATGAGAGATATTTAACTCTGTTACTTTAAAGCACTTACCTGGAGCGGTCAACTTCTGAGTAGATAAGCTTAGGATTGCACTACTTTTTATTTTGGAATTCAGGGAGTTGAAAATGAATTCTGAAATGATGCTGAAATCCAACATTTAAATAAAAATTGGTAATGTCTAACCAAAATGCATACATGGTTTGTTTATAAGCTTACAAAAACTACATTGTACTTTTGCTTAACCCAAAGGCAGCTTTGTGACAGAGGAAGCAGGAACCCCCACAGGCCTGCTGTAGCATTGTCATGCATGCACTGCCCTTGTGAGCTGATGCTTTAAGGTACCAAGGAGCATCTTGACTGGGCAGGTCATGACTTGAAGTGGAAAGGGGAGCGGTGAACAGAGCTCCATGGAGTTACTGCTGCAGGCTGCTGGGAGCTCCTTGGAAAGGTGGATTTCATGAGTGAGCTTTGCTTGGTGCTTTCCTTGAGTTCTGTGTCACCTACATTGCACCTCACTTTTCTTCCATTTTAACTTGTAAAAATGATCAAATTGATTTCAGAATTGCCACATTTTTTATGGGGGTGGAGGAGAGGATCTTACAAGTTACCAGTGCACTGTAGTATATGTCTGTAATCTGCCCAGGGAGCCATATGGCTAATGGGGCAGGCTAAGATTCTGACAGACAGACAGACAGACACCACCTCAATTATTGCACAGAAAAATGGTATCTAAGCACAGTTCTATTGTTCTGTGTTTTAATTAATGTGCTTAAGTGTTGGTGTTTGTTTATTATTATACTTCTATAGCTTTCCACAGCCCTCTCTGGGTGGTTTACAAATTTCTCTCAATAACTTGTAAGTAAGGCAAATAGACACAGCAGGCTGTGAATGTATCAGTGCTGCTCCAGAAACAAGACCAGTCTATTGTAACTGCTGTGTGAGGAGAATGCCTTGTTTCTGTCCGGACTAGAGAAGCGACTACCGCTACATTGATTTTCAAACTGTGTTTCAGAATGTTCGTCAAATAAAAATAATGGAGCATTCCTCAGTGCAAAGACCATAAATGGTACATCTGTTCCCATAACTGCTCTCATTGCTCTTTCCTAGAATCTCTGTGTGCTGGATGGCATGGCTTCGGTCCAAGTCAGATCCTGTGGAAGGGCTCTGCCAGAAGTCCCAGTTCTCCATGAGAATGCTGTGCTCTCTAGAATGTACCCCAAGATCTTTTACTATGCCCCAGAGGGACATGGAGGGTGGGCTGTAGCATAGATATGTACTCAGTGAGCTCGTGCTATTGCTGCTGGTATCCCTAGACTGAAAAAGACTCCAGCCTGCAGTTGTGCAGAACTGTTGCCAGTCATTTTTACTTATGCTAGGTTAGATGAACTTACTTACTTGGGATAAGGC
The DNA here is from genome assembly GCF_004798865.1 of Varanus komodoensis. Lineage (NCBI taxonomy): Eukaryota > Metazoa > Chordata > Lepidosauria > Squamata > Varanidae > Varanus > Varanus komodoensis. The sequence continues at coordinate 14,326,366 of NW_025335627.1, forward strand.
TGCTTCCTGTGTTTCTCTGGAAGGCCTTCAGACACGCAAAAAACCTGTCTTTCCATAAAGAATTGCCTTTGTTTATGCCAATATTATATCTAATGCCTTTTGACCTGCAATTCATCTTGGGATTCTAGAGAGGGAAAAATATTAATGCCTGCACACTAGTGTGAAAATTAAATATGTCAACAAAAATTCATAGCTCTCTCTGTGGGTCATATTGTGAAAGACTGCTAAATATACTTCTAGTGACTTTGATAGTAATTTACTTGGTAGAAAAATCAAGTGGACAGACCCATGAGGGGCAAGATGTCCTTTACACTGACATTGTTGCCATGCTCCAAAATATTTATGGGAAGTCTTATGATATTTAATGCTTTTAATAAAATGAAACTCTTGGAAACATAGAAACTTCTGTATATATTGACTGTCAGTACATATCTATGTACATATATTCTCCTAGCTTTAAAGCTGGTAGGTCATTCCTGCTTGAACTCTGTCTCTCTAATTAATTGCCCAAAGCTAGCCCAAACAGACAGAGAGTTCTGACAAGATTCACTCCTGCCTTTAATGGCTGTTACAATATTCTTATGGTACATCATGCCATCCACTAAGCTCTGCTAACTTGAGTGCCACATATAGAGCAGAAGCTTCCATTCTGTTGTTTTTAATTTATATATTGTGAGCTGTCCTGAGATGCCAAGGCATGTGGTGATGGCATACAAAAGTTTCACATAAATAAATAAATTTTCAAGCTTACAGTGACAACACAGATTTAGGGACTACTGGGATGACACCATCAGTCAAGAGGACTGAGGAGCAAGTTGGGACAGAAGGCTCAGTCTTTGCTGTGAACTGCTAGAGAGCATCACTTATTGGATGGTTTAGGAATGAAAATAATAATATAGAAATTAGGGGGCAGTGGCAAAGAGCAAGCTATGAATCCAGAGTGGAGTTCAGCCCAAGGATAAACGAATACACCAGCAACCAGGGAAGGACTGTTGTCCAAGGAAGGCTTATGTCCAGGAACATCTAGTGAAAAACGTGGACCATGGGTTGGAATCAGTGTCCAACAGTTCCCATAATGCTCTAGCAAGGATTGCTGGCTGGGCCATGCTGGGACTTGTAGACTTTTTAATGTCTAAACTTGCATAGGATTGCACCTTAAATTGTGTAGACAGATGATGCATCATAAATAGCCGACAGACTCCAAATCTCCCCATTTGTTTATTTATGTCAGTTTTCAAATGTTGGACTGTTATTCCTGACCATTAGCTATGTTTGCTGGCACTGATAGTCCAATAATATCAGAAGCTCATTCTCATTTCTGACACTTTCGCACTGTCCAGTAAGAAAAGGGCTCTGGGAAGCAGAGAAGAAGGAGGGACAGATGGCTGACACCTGTCCCTACTTCTGGTTTTGCTCCCAGCCAGAGGGTGCCAGGGAGTCTCGTCAGTCGCCCCTCCGGCCTGACGGTGCTGTTGCTTAATGCCAGGTCGGTCAATAACAAATCTGCCCTCATCCAGGACCTGATTGTGGATGAGGGGGCCGACCTGGTCTGCATAACGGAGACCTGGGCGGGAGGGGGGGGGATGTTGCCCTCTCCCAAGTGTGCCCGCCCGGGTACATGGTCCAGCACTGCTCACGGCCGGAGGGGAGGGGAGGGGGGGTCGCTTTGGTTTACCGAGCCTCCATCTCCCTCACGGGACTTCCGGTCCCTTCGAGACCAGGGCTGGAGTGTCTCTATTTGGTGTTGGGCGACCGAGACAGACTGGGGATTCTGTTGGTGTACCGCGCACCCTTCTGCCCAACAGTCTCCCTGCCTGAGCTGACGGAGACTGTCTCGGACCTGGTGTTGAGGACCCCCAGGATGTTGGTCCTGGGGGACTTCAATCTCCATGCCGAGGCTAGTCTGACCGGGGCGGCTCAGGACTTCATGGCCTCCATGACGGCCATGGGGCTGTCTCAACATGTCACCGGCCCCACGCATGAACGGGGACACACTCTGGACCTGGTTTTCTCGACGGGGCAGGAAGAGGGTGGTCTGAGGGTGAGTAATTTATGCTTGACTCCCCTGTCATGGTCAGATCACTTCCTGGTGAGGTTTATGCTCGAGAGCGACTTCTCCCTCTGTAAGGGTGCGGACCCGATTATGTGGGTCCTCCCCCGGAGCCGGATGGATCCAGAAGGATTCCTGAAGGCCCTGGGGGAGTTTCCGGCTGACAAGACGGGTGCTCCTGTCGAGGCTCTGGTCGAACTGTGGAATGGGGAGATGACCAGGGCTGTAGACACGATCGCTCCTAAGCGTCCTCTCCCACCGGGCAGAGCCCGCTCTTCCCCTTGGTATACTCCTGAATTGAGGGCGATGAAGCAGGTTGGGAGACGACTAGAGCGTAGGTGGAGGAAATCACGAGATGAATCTGACCGAACACACTTAAGAGCCCACTATCGGGCCTATGCTGTGGCGGTGAGGGCGGCAAAAAAGAGATTCTTTTCCGCTTCCATTGCCTCCTCACAATGCCGTCCGGCGGAGCTCTTTCGAGTGGTGCAAGGCCTGGTCCGTCCAGGTCCAAAGGAAGACCTGATTCCACCCTCAAAGACCCGCTGTGACGACTTTGCCAGGCATTTCAGGGAGAAAATCACTCAGATTCGTCACGAGCTGGACACCACTATTGATTCAGAGGTTTCAAAGGAGACACCAACGCTGCCGTCTGGTCCAGATTTATTGGATGAATTTCAGTTATTGCGGCCCGATGATGTGGACAAGGTGCTTGGGCGAGTACGTCCAACCACTTGCCTTTTGGACCCTTGCCCGTCTTGGTTAATAAATGATTCCAAGCACGGGATTGGAACCTGGATCTTGGAAGTGGTTAACGCTTCTCTGAGGGAGGGTCGGGTGCCTGCCCCTTTGAAGGAGGCGGTAGTCCGACCGGTCCTGAAGAAGGCGTCACTGGATCCAGAGATGGCCACTAATTATAGACCAGTGGCCAACATCCCGTTTCTGGGCAAGGTGTTAGAACGAGTGGTGGCGGGACAACTCCAAGCACTCTTGGATGAAACTGATTATCTGGACCCATTGCAGTCCGGCTTCAGACCCGGGTACGGTACTGAATCTGCCTTGGTCGCCCTGTATGATGACCTGTGCAGGGAGAAGGACAGGGGGAGTGCGTCCCTGTTGGTTCTGCTGGACCTCTCAGCGGCTTTCGATACCATCGACCATGGTATCCTTCTGGATAGGCTTGCGGGATTGGGGGTTGGAGGCACTGCTTTGCAGTGGTTCCGCTCCTATCTCAATGGCCGGTTTCAGAAGGTGGTGCTGGGGGACTATGGCTCTGCGCCATGGCAGCTATGCCATGGAGTACCGCAGGGGTCCATTTTGTCCCCTTTGCTGTTCAACATATACATGAAACCGCTGGGAGAGGTCATCAGGAGGTGTGGGCTGTGGAACCATCAGTACGCTGATGATACCCAGCTCTACCTCTCGTTTTCCACCAATCCAGGTGAGGCAGTGGCTGTGCTGAACCGGTGCCTGGCCGAGGTAATGGGCTGGATGAGGGCCAATAAACTGAAGCTCAATCCAGACAAGACGGAGGTCCTGTTGGTTGGTGGATCGGGCTTCGGAGAGGGTGAATTGAACCTTGTCCTGAATGGGGTTGCACTCCCTCTTAGGGACAAGGTCCGCAGCTTGGGAGTGCTCCTCGACCCAGAGCTTTCACTGGAAGCTCAGGTAACAGCAGTGGCGAGGAGCGCTTTCCTCCAGCTTCGGCTAATTCATCAGCTGCGCCCCTATCTGGAGAATGACTGCCTTGCGACAGTGACACATGCGTTGGTGACTTCCCGTTTGGACTTCTGCAACGCGCTCTACGTGGGGCTACCCTTGAAGACGGTCCGGATACTTCAATTGGTCCAAAATAGAGCTGCCAGGCTGCTGACGGGGACTGGACGTTATGTTCACATGACTCCAGTTCTCCGTCAGCTTCACTGGCTTCCCATTGAAGTCCGGGCCCAATTCAAGGTGTTGGTTATGACCTATAAAGCCCTAAACGGCTTGGGTCCTGGTTACCTGAAGGAGCGCTTACATCCTTATATGCCCAGCCGCCCCCTGAGATCGGCGGGAGAGGCCCTTCTCCGGGAGCCCTCCATGGAAGAAGTTAGGAGGGTGGTTACTCGGAGGAGGGCTTTCTCAGCGGTGGCGCCTAAGTTATGGAATGCGCTCCCCAGAGAGGTCCGCCTGGCGCCGTCGTTATTTGTTTTTCGGCGCCAGGCGAAGACCTTTTTATTTAAGCAGTATTTTAAATGTTAATATTATTGAATTTTTTTTGGCCAGGGCGGCTTGTTTTATAGTGTATATTTGTATTTTATTGTATATATTTTAAAATGTTATTTTAATTTTTTGTTGTAAGCCGCCCCGAGGCTTCGGCGAATGGGGCGGCATAAAAATGTTTTAATAAATAAATAAATAAAGCATACAAAACAAGTATGAATGAATGAATGAATGAATACCTGCAAAAAGAAAACCTTAACATTTCATGTAATATAAAATCAGCCTTGAAGGTTAAAAGTAATATAACAAAATTTGCAACAGCAGCAGAATTTTTATAGGTTTTAAAACATCAAAAATATCCAGGTCCTAGCAAGTTTCTTCTACGGTAGTATGTGAAATAAACAGTAGGCCTAAGGGGTGATATAGATCAGGAGCCTTGTGGGGCTGAGAGAGCCCTAATACTCTGTTCCCTAGATTGGGCCACCCTGCTATTTGTATCAGAAGGAAAGCTCCAATTGGCACCAGTATTAACTTGGCCTTTTGTGGCTAATTATTAAATTATTATTAAATTGGGGTTTATGTTAGAAGCCCATTTATTTTTATACTCTAGCTTTGAGACTGAGTTTTTTTTGGAAACAATATTTTATATAAGTATACTGCCATGAAATATGTGTAACCTAAAAATAAATCTAACTGGGATTATTCTAGACATTTTTGTATGCATGACCCAGGGTGACAAACATGTATGGAATGCGTTACTTTATATACATCGCCATGTGTCAGACTGGAGGACACAGGGCAGAAAAATGGATTCCAGGGTATTGGCTGGCACTCCTAGCCAAATTATGTTAAATTGGTAAAGTGATTTATGAAATCTTCTCATTTGAAACTATGAATTAAATAGCTATCAATTATTGCTCTGTCATCATGCAGGCTGTTGGCACTGTATAAATAATAAGATAAAGAACAAGTTCAAGATCCCTTCACGCATCATAATGGCATTGATGTGTAGAGCAGTTTGTCCAGTAAATGTTCCCATTGATCCAAGTATCCAAATACTTGATCCAAGTCCCCACTGGACATTTTGGAGTTCCATCTGGTAGTGACACAGAAACTGCCAAAAGCAGCAGAGGTTACCCACACAATGGCATGCTGTATTATATGATTTATATTTATCTCTTTTATATCTAACTCAGTATTTGATTCACTGAGATTCTTCAGGGAGATAGCATAAAAAGGTTCCTTAATCCCTAACAAGGAGGAAAGCTGATAGTGATGCAAAGGTGGCTACTTGAGCTACATGTTACATTTACTATATTACGCAAATAATCCACATGTTACTGTTATGAACTCTGAAAGTTTCCTCTCCATGTTTTTTCTGAATCTTTCCTAGGAGAGGAAGAGAAAACTGGAAAGAACACTGGCCTTCATGGTGTAGTGGCAAGGCCCTCTTTCTCACAGGTCTCATGACCACACCCCCAAGGGTAGTTGTTGACCCATATCAACAAACCAGTACTAGCAGTTTTCATCCTCACTAGGAGTATACTGTTTGTAAATTTAAAGGTCTTGTTTGCCCATTCATGGCCAAGCTGCTCCCAAATAGTTGCAGGACCAAGATTCTGGGCACCAAGATTTAAGAAAGATGCAGAAAAATTAGAAAGGGTCTAGAGGAGGGCAACAAAAATGATCCATGGTTGGGAAACACTGCCCTGTGAGAAGACACTGACAGTACTGGGCATGTTCAGTCTTGAGGAGAGAAGACTGAGGGGGGACATGATACCTCTCTATCAGTACCTCAAAGGCTGTCACAAAGAGGAAGGTCTCTTCTCACTGATACCAGAGTATAGGACACGGAATAATCAAGTCAAGCTGTGACAACCCAGACTCAGGCTAGACAGTGGAACCAGCTGCCTAGAGAGCTGGTGGGCTCTCCCACACTAGAGACATTCAGAAAGCAACTGGACAGTCATTTGAGTGGGATGGTGTAATGTGGTGTCCTGCAACAGCAGGGGGTTGGACCTGATGGCCTTCATGGCCCCTTCCAGCCCTACTATTCTATCATTCTATGAGGACATGGGGGGTAACCTATTATTGCTGGGGGAATTCCTGAGTTCCAGCGAGTCCTGACTCCACTATGCCATTGGCAAAGCATTAGGGGCAGGCTTCTGGACACCTCTCTCCCTCTTTTGCATATCTCTGCTTCTCTCTCTGTTCAGTGGCTGATTTTCCAGCTCCAATTGAAAATTAGATGCTTCAGATTGTACACATGTTTGTGCACATCCACCCCTTAATGAAATAATGTTTGTAAACAGTTTTTGAAATGTACATGTTTTTCTTTGCACATTTTCTTGATGAGTTTTTCCTGTCTTTCTGTGGAATGCACCGCCAGTTTGGGGAGATACTGAATTCCAAAAGGGAGAAGCATCTGGTGCACATCTATTTCTGGGTGATAAGGATTGGGCAAATCCATTTTTAACGAATCAGATGAAGCAAATTTCTCACACATGCCTAAACAGCAATAAGTAGCACTTGTGTGTCTAGAAGCAGCCATCCTTTAAAGGTGCCCCAGTCCTTTTGCTGGAGAAGCTATGCCCATGAATATATCCTCTGCCCTAAAATCTGCTTTGTTTTAGTCAGGTGCAAGACTGCAGCTGCCAACTAATTTTGTGTATGTGCAATATCATTTTTAACTGCATGTAGGGATTTTCAAACATTTCTATAATAGCAGGGTAGTTTGCTTTTCCAGTAGGAGGCTGCTGAAAATGAGCTGATGCAGTTTAGTTGTCAGAAACATGTTTTTAAAAATGTATTTTGTGCATTTCATTTAAGTGAGAGAAGCTAGAGAACTTTTTTTTGGTACTGTGTCACTGGCATGCAATAAATAGAGCTGCAATGAGAAGCGACAGCCTCATTCACCTTGCATCCATGCAGAAATAACTAAGCCTTTTCCCTGTGTCTTGAAAAGGAAGAAAAAAAGGAGACTGAAAAAAAGAATTGACCTTGACTTGAAGTCGCACCCATACTAACGCATCTGCCCCCAAGAAATTGAAGCTTTCACTGGCTTTGTACTTTAATGCAATATTACCTCAACTCATTCAACAGAAGGTATGAGAACAGGCCTTCCTTCCCTTTCACAATATTGCTAGCAGTGGCAGGTAACTTGTTTTCAGCCAACAACATTCAAAAGACATCAACAGAACAAAAGAGCTGTTGTCTTTTTATAGATTATGAAGGCACTGGGTGCAAAATTAGCTATTTCTCACAGAACCTAGATTCTTAAGAATTTCTTAAGCAGACATTGCTGGTTGTAGGGCTGTATGTGTGAGGAGCATGGATGGCATATGTGCACATGTGTATTCTATGGATTTGCAATGTTTAGTCTTTTTATAAATACATGTTCAACTTTACCAGCTCCTGGTATGCATTTTTTGCCTCACACACTCAGTATTTCTTCTTTTCCATATAAGTGAAAGCCAAAGATGATTTTATTAAAATACTTGCATGTACACGGTTCGCCACCTACGAATTACATAAAATTTTGTAAATGATAGGTAGGACCCTACCTTCATACTAAGACACAAATTGTATTAACTCGGACAGATTCAGGTTTCTAACCCAACATTTAATAGCAAGACAAACTGATCCAAGGAGCTTGAGCCCCCTTTGTCTCTGATGTCCCTCTGGCAGCTTAACATGTCTGAAATACAAATAAGTAGCAATGCCTCCTGCATAGGATCTTGTGAAAGCACGGTAGACTTAAGGCATGCAAGCCCTACTTCTCACCTCACCCCATCTGCTACCTTAACTTCTGGTTTTGCTGCAAGTGAGCTTCCATCAGAAGACCTCTAGAACAGGGTCTCCAGATGTTTTGGCCTACAACTCCCATCAGTCTTCTTCACTGGATATGCTGAGATAGTTGGAGTTGTAAGTCAATATTTCTGGAAGGCCTCAGGATGCTTACCCTACTCTTAAAGGATTCAGTAGGGATTCAGCTTCCCTCCTCTTGTAGTTGTGGCCATTCCTTTTGGAAAGTACTTTAGCCCTGAAAGAGTGGCACTTTGGATTGCATTCTGTTTTACTCAGGATAGTGCTGATCTTGTTCTTTAAGACAAATGTACATGACTTTTTTTAAAACTTCCACACTAACTAAGTTTGCTCTGGTAAATGCTGGCATTTTCAGTGGCCCTCATGTATGGTGCTACCATTACATAATTGTCAGCTCAGAATTCAAGCTGTCTAAGAGCAGAATTTGGGTTCATTTAGCGGTTAACCTGTAGGCTTTTCTAAAGCTCCACAGCATATCATTTTAGTCCAAAACTGCAAAAAGGGAATTTACCTGTGAGTCTTCCAGCCATTAACACAAATCTATTAAGGTAATAAAAATAATAGTCTTACTGGATTAAGATACTAATTATTACTGGATGAGGTACTAATTAACTGAAAAGTTTCTATCACTTCCCTCTAGTCATATTTTTCTTTCATTTTAAGCAAATGAGTACTGGATCTTTTTCTAGATCATTTCAACATGTAATTCTGACCTTCCATTCTATAAAATTATGTTTCTGCACATTATCTCTGAAAAATTCTGCAATGCATTTTGCTTAATCGGATCTTTGAAGATATCCTATCAAGGCAACAAGGCAATCTGCCTGCGAGTATTCCTCCCCTTTCCAATACAGGCAGAGCATCAGCGTTTGTGTGTGTGTGTGTGTGTGTGTGTGTGTGTGTGTGTGTGTGTGTGGTTGGGTGGGTGGCTAGCAGGAGCAAACAATAACTGAAAGAGGAAATGAACTCCCATTCTTTTGGCCTGGGATAAGCATGTGGCTGCCTACCACTGCCTCAAATCTGCTGTTTCCCACCATCATCATCTGAGTTGCCAGTTCCATTTCCCGTAATGCTCCCCACTCCCATAGTGTCTCTTGGTCACTGCAGAGAATTTAAATGGAAGCTCAGACCCAGGTAAGACCTGGTGCTGATTGCAGCACTGCTGCTTCTGATCACCCCTGCCCCCTCCACCAGGTGAGTCCACTGGCCCAATGCCATGGGGGGGGGCTCACCAGAGGGTGGCAAGGGCCCCCTAAAACCTGAAGGCGGCCCTGGTCTCTGGCCAATTCAGGTATTGCTGTGTTGTAGGTGACACTGGGAGGATTTCATCTTGAGCTTGAATAGCATGCAGGACCCATTCCTGGGCCTACTTAGCCTGGGAAAAGATATTGTGCTTCAGAAAGCAAGGAGCTCAGAAGTGACCCACTGGGGGCAGTCCTAGTCCCAGTGCGTGTAGTCATGCTTTCCCTTTGCAGTGGTGCTAGAGCCCTTGTGCTGGCATCTTGGCAATGGACCCTTTTGATGGAAGCAACTGGTGGGTTTGGTGAAATCGTATCCCAAATATCAGAATGTGCCCTTAAGTACCATAAATGCATCTATCCTAATCATACAGTTCTGTTGGGTCCCCACAGGTCTGGATTTTTCTCCAGTGCCCTAGATCATGAAGTTCTCTGGATTTCTTTCCTCACCAGGTGGGTGATCCTTTTTGTATGGTAGAGGAGATTGGGGTGTGCCCTTAGGCAAATTGTACATTGTGTGTGTTGCCTATCATGTAAACCAGACCCCATTTGTATGGTTCTTCCCTCTCCAGGCAAAAGAAGGTGTGTGTCAATGCAGAGACCACTAGGGAGTCATGTATGGGTCTTGATTGAGCTACCAGACTCTTCTGTTTTAACCTTTGTGAACCAGCCTGAGGATGTTGCTGATTGGGCAGATAAGAAATGCAGTGACAAGAAGAAATAATACAATAAGCTGCTTTAGTATTTGTGTACTGGGGAGGAAAGGGGTGCATTTTCTTGATTTTTAAAAAAATCTGTTTAGAAATTTTGTAGTAGACTAAAGCATTTCTCCATAAATGCATTCTTTTTGTGAAGTTCACAGTTGCTGAGTTTATGCTAGTCTATTTCAAGAATGCATCCATACCTATAGGAATAATAAAACAATGGATTATGAGGGTGGGGGCTTTGTTTGTTTTGGTTTTTGGGACAACTAGAGAAGAGGCCTTTTACACCTCCCTAGTACTGGGAGCCCTACTTTTTGCCTCCACAATTTACCATCTTCTCTTTTTCTCTCAGATGCGCATACAGAACATACCTGTTCAGAATATTGGTCCATCTAGCTCAGCAGGTTTTTTCCCAGCTGTACCTGGAATTCCAGGGACTGAACCTAGAACTTTTTTTTTAGATCCAAAGTATCCATTTTTTCTGGCACTAAACTCTGCCTCTTCCCTGTTGCCCCACAGAGATGTCTATGAGAAGAAAGTAAAGTTTGCTAAGGATTTCACTGATTCCAGTTGATATTCTAGGTATGTGTGACCTTTCCATGAGATAATTCTCCCTGTTGACTGAATTCATTTAGCCCTTTGTCATGCATTAAAGGTGCTGCATCCTTAATGAACTTAGATGCTTTGTTGGATTGTTTTGTATTTTTTCCTCCACACAACTTTTTTTCTGTGTTAATTCCAAGGGCTCTTTTTTCCCATTACACATTCTTCACTTACCTCTTGGAGGCCCCATTTCTGCTTTTCATAACATTTACCAGTAGCTGTAAATATTCCAATAATAGACTAGCATTTGCTGCAGTATCCATTGGGTCACAATGACTAAACTCTGTCATTGGTTTTGCCTGAGAAAGACAAATGCCAGCTGTCATATTGCCTTAGCATCAGGTTACTTCCAAACGTAGCACTTGGTTTATTTTTAGTGGTTATGTGTGTAGATTTCTCTTGGTGTAAGTTTTGTCTGCTTCTAAGTGTACTCTGTTTTCAAAACTTCAGCATAAGTGCTGTCACATGCAAAATTTTGTATTCTGTCTTTAAGAGTACAGAGCATGAGAATGTATTCCTAGAGGCATGGAGACTTTATGGTCTGTCTTTAGTTGCAGATGATAATTTTGCTATGGGTCTGTGCCTGATGTGTAGTCATCTGCTGTACCACTTGGGGAAATACTGGCCCTGATACTTCCCTGCCATGAGAGACCTTCCAGCAAGTAGTTGGCTGCTCTGTGCAGAATATGCATTCAGCAGCCTTTGAAATCAAATGGGAAATTTGCCATTGATTTCAACAGAACTGGGTTTATACTCATACTCATTGACTGAATTGATTTACTACTAAATACTGCTACTGACTTCCACTTATGAAATGTGAGAACTGTACAAAGTTGTTATCCCTTGAATCTCTGCTTTACCCTTTTAAATATCCAACAGTCAATAGTTTTTTCCTCAAAATAAACATGCAGACTTCCAAAAATCATCCAAAGAGGCTTGGATTGATTAGGAAAAGGTTGAACAGTGTATAATTTTTAAAGGTTTTTATATTTTCTTTTCATTTCCTAGATTTAATTTTTCATAATGTCTTTGCTTCATAAAATTTTAATTCATATTTCAGCCTTTCATTTTTCAGATTTGAGTTTGTGTTCTGGAAAAAAATATTTCAGAGCAATTGAGGAATAGGGAACCTCCCCAGCCAAACATGGCTGGAGAGGGGATGAAGCCCATTCCCACCAAGGACCTTGTTGTTCCAAGAATCCATGGTGGGGGTGGCTTCTGCCTGTTTCAGCCTTTTTGTTTTGGTTGGAGTCAGACCTCTCTTGCAGTAAGCCTGCTAGGGAAGTCACCCACCCAGTTCCACAGGCCTTGTTGTCCCAAGGGTGGGCTTCCATCCAACTCCAGCCATTTTCCTGCACATTTTCCTTCTTTCCTTCCAATGCAATACCACAGAGGCAGTGAACCTATTCAGATTCATGGGCATTCCTTCAGTTTGTGAACAACACTGCAGTGGGCTGTCTCAAAAAGGACCAGTCTTTTAAGGAAATAGGGGCAGAGGAGAGATCCAGAAGAGGTACATGAAAGAAAGACTCTGGCTAGTTAATTCAAAGTACTTTTCATTCATGTGCATGTTGAATTTGATATATTCCCCCCACCCCCCGGGCTTGTTTCTTCATCTTTGAGGTGACCCAAAGAGGATGCAGGGGAATGTCATTACGAGCTCCCTAATTAAGGGCAGCTCAGTGCTTCCGTGCAGAGTAAGGACATGGGTTCGCTAGTCCTCCCTCTCCTAGCCATTGGCACACTGTTGCTTCGTTGCTGCTTGGCCGAGTGCAGGTGCCCTTTGGCCTGCTGTGGCAGAATGTAGGTGCTGATGCAGCACCAGCGACGCGCTGGCACTGGGTCTCCAGTCGTGTCACAGCTGCATCCTGCATAAGAGGACTGGGTGATTCCCTGTACCAAAGTCAGGAGCTCACAGCCCAGTCAAAGCTGTCTTCTGTATACTAGAGGAGTTTTCAGGCATTATATTTATTTATTCAACTTATATTCCGCTGTAACTAGTCCAAAGACTCTCTGAGCAGATTACAACAATTTTATATAAAATACCATCATAATATTGTATAAGAATATTATAGTATTCTTATACTATTCTTATATAGCATATATAGTATTCTTATATATTATTATAGTATAAGAATATTAGTATCATTAAGTAGTCAGTCTTCTTGTGAGCTGCCACTGTACTATTTTTTAAAGCATATTTAGAACATTTTCTAAACATTTTATAAATATATTAAATAAATAAATAGATAATTTAAGAGCCTTCTTTTCCATTTTAAGGCACTAAGGAATGGGTTTGGGCATTATGGAAGAGAAATCTTGACCAATTAATTCAACAAAGGCTGAAACCTTGTGCATATTTAACAGAGCGTAAGGCACATTACATACATTGCGATTTGCTTCCAAGAAAACATGAATAGGCCTTAGGTTGGCCATATACTCAACTTTTCAGATGGGTCTTTTATTTAAAGGTGTTCACTGTTTGAAATGCTGGCCAGTTCAGGCCCAGTCTGCAGATGAAGAAAGCTGTAAATGAGAGCAGGGGCTTTGAACTTGCCCCTTGAAAGCTAGCACTTGGAGGGCATACTGAGCAGGCATGCAGGTTGCTTGCTCAGTCTTCTGTATTATGGTGGGCGGTATTGCATTTTTGTTTAAATTATAGCAATTGGTCATAAATTGCATCTGTCCAGTCACATTAGAGTATGGACAGTTTTCGCATATCCTTGTTCTCTTTTGCCTCTTTTTGGGTGATATGTAAGTAGCTACCCTATTGCAGCTGCCCTCTAAGTTTCTTTTCAGCCTGCTGACAGCAAACAGCAACTTTTTAAATAAAAAGCCATAGATAGGTATGTATCAGTCTGTATTAAATATAGAGGAAGCTAATATTAGCCACATGGAAGAAAATTCCTAGTATCTACCTCCCTTGCAGAGCTGGGCTAGTTTGGGGGTTTTCATTTCAGCAGCGCAAGGAATTAGTCCTGTCAGTTTTGCACGGACATCATTTTCAAAATGTTTTTTCCCTTCATTCAGGTCCCATTTCTATGAAACAGCCAGTTCATTATTTCCAGCAAAAGTTGTCCATGTCATCCTTTTAAATTTGTTCCTTTTCCCTCAGTAGGGGGTTTTGCAGAGAAAGTCTTGGCACCCCAGTTCCCATTGATCAGCAGGAGAGAGAAGTTTCAAAGAGCTGGCTATGGCATTCCAAATTCATGTCTGCTTCTGAACGTAAAATTTGCCCCTAACCCTTCTGCTAGTACTGTAGGAAGAGAGGGTACAAAGAGAGCAAAGAATCTGAGGTTGAGAGTATTGGGAATGGAGGAAAGGCAGTTGTTATAAAAATGGATCATATCCTTGAAAGAGCTGGCTTCATGTTGTTCTGACTTTTCTGGTTGTTGTTAGCTTGGCTTAAGCAAAGCAAGGCTTACAATTCTGTTAATATATGTACTGCTTTTTATTTACTTTCTAGATGATTTTTCTCCCTCTGATAGTTTCATTATTAGGAATTCATTTGGTATGCATTGTATAGCTGTGGAACAAATGAAATTGTTTTGCATTTGGGCGATGCCATATGTATTTCTGAGAGAATTTAATTCCAACTTAGCATTAGTTAATGGGCATTTAAAATAAACTGTTAACATTTGGATTTCTGCTGATTTCTTTTGACTAATTGTTTTATTTGTTTAATATGGAAAACTATTATATCACTCTTAGTTTATGTTTCAGATGGAGAGAGGGTGGATTTTTAAGCAGTAATATGACTGGTAACAATTCTTGCAGTTCTTACACAGTTTTCATGTATGTCCTATGATAAAATAAGTCTATTGCTGCAAATTTCCAGGCATGCATAAGCAAGCATACAGGAATGCACTGCACACATGCAGAAGGACCTTTGTACACTGGGCTAAAGCCTCATGGTTTAATATTTACATCTATTTACTGTTGATATCCCACTTACCCCACAGTGATTTCAGAGCAGCTCACAGGTAGGCTCAGGTGGTCTCCCAGCCACACAGCACAGAAGCCAGTCCTGCTTGGTTTCACCAGTAGAAGTATACTATGTACTGTTAGGCCTTTTCCCATACATTATGTGTATTAACCAACAGAAACCTCCACTGGTTTTTATATAAACTGGGACAAGAATAAATAGATACTAGTTTCTTTTGAGGGAAGTGTGGAATTAGACTATATAATTCATTACTATTGCACATGCATGCTGGATGTGCTGTTAGCTAGGCTGGGCTGGCCTGCACCTCTTTCACACGAGCTGGATTAGGACTCCTATTTGTCAGAGGTGTTCAACCACTTTGAGCCTGAAGGCCAAATTACAATTTGGAGAAGCTCTAGTGGTGTGGCTCAGGCATAAGGGATGGGGCCAAAATACCTGAAATGCCTGCATATTTTGGTATGAAGTTCTCTTCTTCCTCCCCCTTCTCCTCTATTTCCATCTTCTCCTGCCGGAGGTTGAACATAATCATGGCAAAGCTCTCTTTAGATATGGTTGCTCTAAACAATTATACTGAATCATCTCTGACCCATTCTCTTATTTTTTAAAGCCAAGAAGTAGTTCTTCCTACATTTAGTTATCCACTTATTTTCCCTTGAATAGCTGCAGAAGTCTATTTTTCATTTCACATTATATGACCAGAATGCGCAGTACAGTATTCGGTGTATTTGGAAGCATTGACGCCAACCTGCCCCTGTCCAGGTAGAGATGCAGCCTAAGCTGGTAGGTGCTGGACATTTTCTCAGAGGCAGTGCACACCTCTAGTTATAAAGAAGGTTTAATGAATACCCCCTGACAAACACATTCCTGCCACCCTTCCCAGCACAGGGGGAACACCTGAGAAGATAAACCAGCCACTAATAAGAACCATTTTGCCTGGATTAAGATTCAATTTATTTGCTCTGATCTGTGAGGGCTAAAAGATGTACAGAATGTGAAACAACCTTGCATGAGACTTTCAGTTGAATCAGAAAGTGCTGTTTATTGAGATGATGCATGTCACAGGCAAAGGCTTTGTTTTTGACCATGCCCTAACTAAATTTTCATTGTTCAGTAGTTCAGTGTTGTATATTAATTAATGCTCAACTAGAACTTAAACAGGATTATAATGGAGCAGTGGAAGTGTTTCTGAAAGCTACACAACCAGCACATGAATTCATTATGACTTCAGCAGCTATGATGAATACTAAACAAATTCAACATGATATGACACTCACAGGCCAAATATTGCCTGTATCATAAACCATGGCAAACACACTTCTCACTATATTTGGAGGAGTGTGTTACCTAACACCTAAAAATGGACTTTATCCTCAAGTGTATATTTCTCTTACATTGACAGTCCTTACATGTGAATGCAGCTTAATTGCCTATCTGTCTCTTTCAAAGTAATGAGATGCACAAGGAAGAAGCAGTTGTAAAGCTGGTGTAAATATAAACGCTTCATAATGGAAATGTTCTAACTGTGGGTTGTCTTATAAAAGTGACAAGTAATTAATAAGGAAGGGCTCTGATTTAATGCCTGTGACATGAGAAGACAACAAAAGAGAAGGGAATTATTGAAAATATTCTTGTATATCAACATAATTCTCACACCTATTCAGAGTTCAGGCACTGATTTCTGAGATGTAAGAAGTATGTAGAAAAATGTTCTCAAGCTAAAGTCAATGTTGGTTTTAATCATTCTGAGTGATGTTGGACCTTTTTTAATAGAGTTGAATGCAATTACAGGATTTAGCCCTGCATAAAGTAAGTGTTCTGTACTATAGAGTAGATGTTTTCCATACACGGGAACTTGCAGCCTCTCTATACTGATTGAGCAGGTAGCAGAGTTTAGCTGCAACCCTGAATCTAACAGGGGGCGTATCTTGGGCTTTATAGCAAGATGCTTCTCTCTACTATGGCATGATGGACATGCTGTAGGATCATTGCAATTAGGCTTGGAAGATGGAGACCAGTCTGCATGGGTTGGTGGTGGTATTTGGTGCTAAGATGGCACTGCCCTCCCCCCCCCCCATGTTTTGTCTGCTGCACACTCATGCTATGTACCATCTGTAGTACTCCACATGCAAGGGGCAGCCTAGGATGTATGTATATGGAAAATTCTGTTTCCAGTTTTAATGCCACTCAGAAATCACAAATATCCCCCTTGGAAGTCTTTTGTTCTGTGAGCCAGTTTCTTCTTACAGTTTTCCTTACTGTTTCTGAAATGGCTTTTCATTCCTCATACCGTGGAGTAGTGCAGCTGAGGAATGCAGTCCATCGAGGGCTTTGAGCATGTTTAGAAAATCCTGAGAAGGAAGCCTCATGAAGGAAACTATCATAAGCCACCTTCCTCTCACCCCACGTGTATTTACTCTGTTGGTAGAAGCTTGTAGGCATGCAGTGTGTGGAGTTCAGGGATGTGGCCAGAAGGAACGGTCTTGCTCCTGGTCCACGCATGGTTTCCATAGACTTTCCCAATTGCTGAAAAGGCTGCTACTGGAGTTATCCAACAGGTGCCTTTGACACTCATGCCTATTGCAGTTACCCTATTAGCTGGGGTAAGAATTGCATTTACTCAAGAATTTATGGAGGGGGAGAAAGCAGTTTCTGAATCAGAGGAAATTAACATCCTTGAAATTAACACCCTGTTCTACAAAGAGATTATACAAAGACAGAATGCAACACATTTATTGTGTTATGCTGTAAATTGGTCATCTGTAAAATCTAAAATGTATCAGTTCCTTAAAAACTTTCTACAAATATTCAGGAATTTCAAGATGAAATGTAGGAAGTTTACAAACTAACTTCATGGTGGGTGGGTAGATAGTAGCAGTGCTAGTCTGTTGGAAAAAAGGGGGTGGCACTTTAAAGGCTAATACATTTGTTGTGGTACAGACTTTTGTGTGCCGGTGCACACCTGCCCATCTTATCAGATGCCTGAAGTGATGACACAGTGGATAGGTCTATATCCTAAGTTCAAGGAAAAGTGTGTGTGTGGAGTGGTGGGGGGAGGGGGGAAGGAGGCAGAAAAAGTAAGAGATGACCATGCAACACACAAAGGAAAAGGAAATCCAGTCAAAAGAGTGAAATATCTGATCAGAGTGGTTCACGTTCCCATCTGATGATTAGTGAGCAAACAGATGTGTACTGTGCAGATGAAGGACCATTACTTTGTGTCTTAGGGGAGCTACTCCCAGCTCCCACTAAAGTTTGCTAGTGTCAATTTGTTAATCAGATTACTTAATGTATCTGTGCGATTCCTGAGATTTCATTTTTCTGTAGAAATAGGTTGGCGAAAGTGACAGCTGCTCCCTTGCCATAGATGAAATTGCTGTTTATGTCATGCAAAGCATATGTATGTATAGTTTGACTGTTGCCTGTGAACTGCCATGCAAATTTAGACCCAAAGACCTAAGTAAGAACTATTTACTTATTTATTTATAAACTGCCAAGTACTTCAGATAGACTGTCTAGGTGGCATAAAACAGCAAAATTACAACTAGACAATAACATTAAAACCGTCAGTAAAATATAAATAACAAATTGATGTTAATAATAATTTTACCATGATTATTCAAATAACACGTCCAGGTGAGATGGACAAGAAGATTTACTAAAATTACAATAAATTAATAAACATCTAAAATTAATTATTAAAATCAATTATTAAAATTATTAAAATGACACTGAAATGAAAGCAGAAATGGGCAGCCACCAAAAAGACCCTTCTTCTATTTACCACCCCCTTACCTCCTTGATGGATGGCTCATTTAGAAGAGCCTTTTGCCCAGATCTTGAAGGGTGAGTAGTCATATACAGAAGAAGGTATCCAGACCCTAAGCTGTTTAGGCCTTTATATGTTAGAACAAAACAATTCCTCTGTAGTAATCAAATAGTAATTTCTGTAGTAATTTCTTTGGAAAACTAACTTCTTTCTTATTTGATTGTTGCAGGAGTAAGTGTCTCATAGTCCATCTATTAATGTCAGAAGGTGAATTTCTTTTTTTTTTTTTACTTAAGTTGATTAGTGCACAAAATGTTGTCAATGTCTTTTTTAATGTTGCATGTAATGACAACTGTTGAATTCTTCCCAAGAGAAGTGCAATTTTTTAAAAGTGCCCCTTTAACTTGACTGTGTGTGTGTGTGTGTGTGTGTGTGTGACTACTGCTTTATGTGTATGTTAATACCTACTCTCAATAAATGCAATTCTGATTGAAAAAGAGTTGTGCAATGGATAGAATACTTGGCCTATCACTGTTTAAGTAGAACATTAAAGAAACTCCGCTGGCTTCCCAATATTGTAACTGTTTATTTTAGGAACTAGCTCTACCCATCCCCATTTTGAATAACACAAACCAAAGCTAAAGGTGTTGAACTAATTCCTACTCTAGCAGATGGGTGCCTAGTACTTTCTAAGATGTTTTGGCGGCCCTAAAAAGAAAAAAAATAATTGGAAAAGTATAACTTGCAGTGCTAGTAATTGTTGCTATTAATGTAATGACCAGTGGACAACACGTTAATGTAATCTGCCTTTTACACTAGGAGTCCACTTGGTCTAGAAGCCGATTCTCCACAAAAGTTATTTGAGCACAGCTATTTTTATAAGCTCACCTGCCCACATATGTCTACGTTAATCATTTGTGATTGTGCCACCTTGACCTAGAGATAGTAAACCTGGGACTGGGTTGTAGCAGTTCAACCTGCAGATAAGGGCTCAAGTGATCAAGGACTGCTCCATACAATAAAATTCTGAAAGAGAAAAGCTAGCCTGTCAGGGAGAAGATTGGGCACCAGCAGCCCTTGCCCTTGGCATGCTAATTTTCTGTGTGTGGACAGAATTTTACTTTGTGGAAGTCAGCCAGTCATTTGTGCACCTGCCTTCAGTCTGAACTGGTGTTGCCCAGGCACAGGCTGGCCAGCCAGTAAGAACAAGGTCCTTTCCTCAATGGAATGACGAAATAACCCACTTTCCTTGGTTTTGATGGAAGGCTCCATGCCTACAGCTCCTCACATGAGGGGTTTAACTTGCTGCTGTGTGGAGGCTTCTCCCACTTTCATTGTGGAGGAAGAGGGCATTCTTTGCACAGGGTTTATATCTCCCTACCCTTCTGTATGCAGTTGAACCTTGACTTTTGCTGGTTTAACTTTTGCGGATTTGGTTATTCATGAGTTTGCTATCAATAATTAAATGGAGCTCTCTTTTGGGAGTTTTGTACCCTGTTGCAGAAAATTGCAGACAACAGGCATATAAATGCCTCTATGTAAGGGTATTTTTCTGAAACATACTTCCTTGTTCCATATGTTATTACCATCTATAACGACCTTTTTATTTAACCAATAAAGACCTTTTTATTTAACCAATATTTTAAAGTTAGTTAATTTTAATGCTATATTTATTTATTTAATTCATTTTAACTACGTTATTTTATACTGTCATGGTATAGCCAATTTATTTATTTGTTTAGGACTGGTAGGTTTTAATTTTTGTAAACCAACTAGAGAGCCCTCTGGGCTGCTAGGGTGGTATATAAATGCAAATAATAAATAAAATATATTTATTTATATAAGACAACTGTTGAAACAAAAAATAGGAAAGCAAAAATTCTAAAATAGCAAAGCAGAAATTGGGGGTTGTCTTATACACAGGTATATATGGTATAACAAGAAAAAAGAAAGGGAAATTTGTGAAACTATTGCTGCAGCTACACCAGTGGGCAAAAAGATACGCAGAGAGAGTGAGAGAGAGGGAAGCAATTGAGTACATGTATCTTCAACAGTATTAAGAGTTAATATGTGTGGGGAGAGGGTAGAGATATCCATGGTGTTTCCAATTTTGCATGGGACCTAACCCTAACCCCTGGAATATGTAAGACCAACTGTATTCTGTTATCCAACCATAAGGTGGTACTGTGTTATAATTGCACTACAGTGGACTTTCTCATTTCATGAGGCTTCTGTTCCAATTTGCTGCAATTTAAAATTTAATACCAGATTTTCCTTGCTCTTAAAAAAATAAAAATAAAAAAGTGAAAAGGGTTGGAAGGCTTGGGAGAGGTCCTAGAGCCTCAATCTTTCCATAGCTGGGGACTGACAAAAACAGGAAAACCACCTCAGGGACTGCTGAGGGAGAAACAGAAAGTGCCATACATATAATATTTTCTGTATTAGTTTCTAAACAGAATACCAAATAAAGAAAATTATCCAAAACAACCAGAAACCAAACAACAAAAAATGCCAACAAAAGAACAAAATCGGTGCGGCATGCCTTCCAGCTGGCTCCCACCAAGCTGTCTCTCCTCTCCCTGCCCCACCACCCCTGACAGCACCGGCACACCCCCTGCAAATGTGATGCCAACTGAGGAAGAGGTGGTGGAGCACAGCCAGCCCCCGCGCTGGTCGGTGGCAAGTGGGATGTGGCCCTTCCATGGACTGGCAGGAAATCTCCCACAGACCGGCTCTGGTCTGCAGACTGGTGGTGGAAAACCTAGAGGACCAGAATGTCAGGCAAATGGCCTGCAGACTTCCACAAGTGAGGGATTGTGAGAACACTATAAATGCCTCTTGTGGAGAAGTCCCCAGTTGCTGACAGACAATTCTTGAGTTGGCACAGGCAACTCAGCAAGTGTTTACTGGTATAAGGTGAATGTGGGAATGGGTTTTTCACATTCCAGAGGCTGAGCTTGGAAGCAACATAAGCACATTCTCTTCTGTAGACTGTACTCCTAAGAGTAACTTGAGCTGATTTGGAACTGCTGTTCATCTGAAAATAAACTGATCTCAGGCTGCATGAGGGGCTGTGCATGCAAGCGGGTGGCTTCCAGGGTACATCTACCATGTGAGCATGTACGGATGTTAGAGCCAGGGCATGTTTTGCTTCTTATGTCGGTTTTAAACATGAACAATTTTAATTTCCTAATTTGTATATGGGAACATTATTGTGCTATTTCGTTTCTCTTTAAAGAAAACAAAGAGGAAACGTTCTTTGGGTGTACCCATTATATAAAAGATAATGTGCATCTTTTAAAGTGGCCGCAACCACTTTAGCAGGGGTCCTCTGCCATGCTTTGTGTACTCTGATCCACTTCATCTCTTGGCAAACTCTTTGATGCAAGAAGGCGGTGGTTTGTGATTTTATAAAGAAGGGTAATATTTTTTTCCCTGCAGAACCATATCCTTTGGGATAAAAGTTTGTGTAGTCTCTTTTTTGCACACCTTTTACTATAACCCACCAAACGCCCATGAAAATGTAGCATAGCTGTGATTTAATAGCTGTCTTGTAAAGACGGAGTTTTTCAATGCATCGGTGTAAATTTTCATGGCAGGAAGTCATCCTGTAGTGGCCATGGCAAGAGTGTGCAACTTCTGGGAAACAGTTCCCTGTGCATACGCAGCCAGTGCTGCTCTACACCTCTGCCTCTGCTGCATCTTCAGGTTGTGCACTGCTGGGCCATGGAGCTTGCAAGGTCACCCTGTAACCTCGGGCCTCTCCGCCCTTCAGCCAAAATCCCCACAAGGTGGTTTGAGGGATAAAATGGCATCCTGCACACCACTCTGAATTCTCTCGACAAAGCTGAAACGATACTAATCCTAGGATAGCTTTAAAGAAGGAAAAAGGAAACACCACCTGTCTTTACCGTCTGTCTTTCTCATAACATTTCATGAAGGGTAGAAATGATTCCTCCTGGAGGTTGCTGCCAGGCACCCCAAAAATGCATTTGTTGAAAGTTTTGATAACCCCCACATGGGCGCAGCAAAGAAGGTGTCTTTTGATTGTTGCACCAAAGGTCACATAGCGTTTCTTGTTTCCTGCAGCATGACACAGCGTCACAGAACAAGTATTTATCTTGTGTTCCTGTCGGTTTTATCCAAGGAGCTCCAGGTTGGTGAAATACTACAGAATATGCCACTGGTTGTTTTCTTGAGGGACTTGCACTGATTTGTTTTAAGTGTCACAGGCATCCTGTAAATATTTCTTTTGTTAAGGTTGAAATGTTGCCCCTGCATATGTTTGAGTGTGTGTATAGTGGAAGTGGGAAAGAGAGAAGTCTGAGCATAGGCTTGTTTAAACCTGAAGGATCTTCCCCCACCCCTCCACAAGCACATACCTCATATCAGCATATCTGCACCGGTGTCTTTTCATGGCATCAGGTATGGGCAGGCTATTACAGTGAACTGCGTTTCTCCAAGCTGCCACCTGGGTGTGCATTTGTGATAGAACTGCCAGCGCATGTGGTATCCTGGAACAGGATCTAGTCGCAATCACACAAATGAATTTTGACTCTTGATGGGGTCAGCGTAGCTGTTAATTATCTTTGTGAGTCACACATATGAGGCCTTGCTGTGAGAACTTCTCTTGCTGTGTAGCTTTTTCCCCTCTATTTTACCCATAACATATTTGATGCCTAAGCAAAGATAGAAAATGTGCTTTTTCTATCCTCCATAGGCCAAACTATCTGGAACGCCACAAGGAATTCACTCTGATAGGATGCCTTGTATTTTCGCCTTTTAAATATAAAGACATCGTTTCCAGCTGTTGTGCTTTCTGGATAGCAAAAATAGCTGGAAAGGTGTCATTTCTGTAAAAGTCTGGCTTATCTTCTGAACCATAACTTCTATGGCCTGTTCAGATCCAAAAACTCCATCTGTAATTTTTCCCCAGAATGTAGGTAAATCTGTGCAGAATCCCAAATTCAGCCAAGGTGACATATAGCAGGATCAAGTCTGTCCCCCAGGGGCCCTGTTACCTCCTGTTTATCTCTTCCATTCCATCAGCTAATATACCCTGATCTTGTTTGTCAGAAGGCAATCTGCTGTGATATTGTATTTGCGTACTCGTGGGCATGAATGTGGATTTAGGCCTCCAGTTACCAACTTAACTCACTGTCAAGATTCAGCTAAAAAGCCCTATCATGCAAGAAGATAAAAATAAAATGCAGAACTTGTATGGCTATCATGTAACAGCAAGCACATAATGAAATATATTTCTCTGAAGTTGTTTTCTTTGTTGCTCTTGCAAACCTGTAAATGGCAAATGTATTGCATATTTTAATGTTGTTTAGCTTTACAACTGCCATTACAATTTAAATTAGCTAAATTAGATGGCTTCCTTAAACACCAGGCTTGATTTAATTTACAGTTAGATGTTTTATTTATTTAGTCATTTCAATGCACATGTTTTGAAAAAGGAAGGTTTTCCTGTCTGGGCTGGGGGATGGTTGGTTGCTGCTGAAGCTCCTTCTTTTTGCTATTTTCTTTTTCTTTTTAAAAAGTTGATTATATTAATATTTGGGACAGAACATTGTTAATGAAAGAAAGGAAAACTTAGCCGGTCATCCAGGCTGTTTATCATCCAGCTGGAAACTGAGTTCCTCATGTGACAACAAAAAGTCACAGTCTTTTTATTTTTTTGGTGTGGATACATTACCAATCATACAGATGCAGGCACTTCTTCAAAGTCTGTGAGTTCAGTAGGATATTTTGTATCATAAATATAGGCTGGGCACTGGGTCATTAATTCTGGCTCAGCATTACCAGCATCAGAACAATATAAGTGTAATGCGGGACCAAGCTGGCAAAGGGGAGGCAGACTTCCCATTCAGTTTTTCCATGGGCAGCAGGAAGCCTCTGGTTTCTGAAAAGTGCCATTTCTTCATGGATCCTTAGGTGGGGTTATATAATCCCTAAACTCACCATTTGACAGCTGTCAAGTGAAAGCAAAGTAACAAATGAAACTATGTACTGCCTTGCTTTTAACAGTGTCCATGGATATTACTCCCGGTACTTTGACAGGATAGACTTGCCCCAGCCTTGACTGGACAAGACTTTGTATTTTGCTTAGTCAGAGATGTGCATTGCTCACCCCTGAACTACTGACCTCCCCAAAATAATAATACCAATATGAGAAAAATGTTTGTGCATATTTCCAGTGCCTTAAAATTAAATCAAAAGGTTGAACCAGTGTTCCATCTGGACACTGGGCACTGGGGGACATTGCAAACAAAAAAGCGGGGAGGCAGTGGCAGTGACCCAGAAGGGGCCACAATCAGAGCAGGGGGAAGAGACAAAATTTTCAACTGGGATATTAGTGGGAAGACCAAGAGGGAAGGAGGGGAAGTGCCGCACATTGTGTAGCTACTCTCAACCTGAGCTGCAAAGTGAGTTCACTGTATGGATTGCACCTGGAAGATAAATCCGCATTTAAGTTGACATGGATGGATTCATACACAAGGTGTCTTTTCAGTCACCTTCCAGGCATGTCAGAGGCCCCAGTTAATTTGGTCTTATGAATGCTTCAGCACATGCTCTTAATTACAGGCAAAGAATTGCCTCTCACTAAAGGAAAAGAAGTTCTGGTAACAGTATCAGGAATCTTCTAGTTGACTTCTCCAGTTGAGCAGGTTTGGGCCACCATTGCTTTCTATGCCTGTGTTGCCATGAAAAATAATACTCTACATATTCCCTGAGAATTGTCTTTTCATCAGTTATTTGCATATTAATATTTCAGTTTGACTGTTTTACCAGACAGATTGGTGACCACATGTTTGGGGCTTTGCCTTGGGCCAAATGATCATATATTCAGTTTTCAATTTGCTGGGCCTGGCAATTATCTGGAGTGGTTTTGTTAATTATTTAGACTGATAGGTAACTAGCCTGGAGGGAGGAGAACTAAAACTGCTCAGTTTTATTATGCAACCAAGCCTTATTATTGCTGATGCCTCAAAAGACAAATCAGGAGCGCAGAGCCATGTGATGAGAGCTGGGACTGTGTAAGAGAGATAAAGGTGCACAAGGAACTCTTGGTATAACTTACCTGAGCTATTGGCTGCCTTTCCCTTGGCATGACCAAAAATGGATGGCTTATAAATGCCAGACTGCCAGCATGGATGCTCATGCATTACTGGAGAAAATGCATGGTATCTAAAAGGAACCCTGTTTTGGCAGCCACTGGTTGGTCACTAAGGTATTCTGTTATTCATGGATGTGTTTAAGCAACTTTAAAATAAATTGACAGACTTTGTCTTTTTTAAAACCCAGGATGAAAGAGAGAAAGCAGGTGAAGTGAAGTGTTCTCTGCTACTTGAGCTACTGCTGTTGGGGTGTATGAATACAGGTTTCAAAGTTACATGGAACTCTCTTCATGCGGCACAGGCGTACTTTCACCTCATTACAGTGTAGTGTTGTCAATCCAGTGAAAATTAATTTTTGGTAAATGGTCCAGCTGCATTAACTACTGCAGCCACTGTACAGACAGACCACAACTCCTTTTATGCCCATCAGACACAGAAATGTACAAAAAGTAATGCTGAAAGTATTATCTACTGTATCTGCAGATTTGCTTAAATTAAGTACCATAATGCATATATTTCCCTGCATGTTAATTTGTTGCATTGCTTATCAAAGTGAATAAAGTGAATAAAGGGGGGCAGAATAATATTACCTACCATTGTGTATATGTTTTAATCCTATGTTTCATTCTATATACATCTAATAGACATAATTGACTTGCAATATTCAGTGCACAGTGCATTGCACAATTTTCTGCTCAGAAGTAAAACTGTACAAAGCAAAACCTTAACACTGCAGGCCTGGGCGAAGTGTCAAAGGAAAGAGTACAGTGAGGATGCCACTAGTAAGTGGAATATTATCCACACTAAGGAGAACTGTAATGTCTCAACTGCAAGCATGGGTCTTAATTGAAATAGAGGTGTGCCAAGGCCAAGGAGCAGTGGCCACAGCTGAGGAGCAGGTACTCCAGATCCAAAAGGATCTGGACAGACTATGGAAGTGGGCAGGAGACAACAGGATAGCCTTCAATGTGGATGAGTGCAAGGTCTTGCACTTGGGGCATAGGAATGGGTGTCATAAGTACAGGTTAGGGGACAAGTGGCTGGAGAGCAGCACTTGTGAAAGGGACCTCGGGGTCCTGGTTGACTGCAGGCTAAACATGAGTCAGCAGTGTGATGCGGTGGTCAAGAGGGTGAACGCCACCCTTGGTTGCATAGCCAGAAGTGTGGCTTCTAAATCAAGAGAGGTATTACTACCACTTTATACGACTCTGGTGCGCCTGCAACTGGAGTATTGTGCTCAGTTTGGGGCCCCTCATTACAGAAAGGATATAGCCAGGTTACAGTCAGTGCAGCATAGGGCCACAAGGTTGGTGGCCGGTTTGCAGGGGATGCCGTATGAGGCGAGAATGAGGGAACTGGGTCTCTTCAGCCTGGAGAGGAGGAGACTCAGAGGGGATGTGTTGGCGACATACAGGTTATGAGAGGGGATGTCACATGGAGATGGGTAAAGACCCGTTCTCCCCTGCAGAGGAAGGCAGGACACGCTCTAAAGGAGAAAAGCTCAGGGAACCAAGGTTCCATTTGGATGCCAGGAAGCATTTCCTAACAGTTAGGACCCCGAGGGTGTGGAATGGGCTTCCACAAGAGGTCGTTGAGGCCCCATCGGTGAGGGTGTTCAAGGATAGGCTGGACGTCCACATGGTGGGCATGTCGTGAGCGGAGCTGGCAGGTGCCGGAGGTCAGACTAGATGGCCCAGGAGACCCCTTCTGACTCAATCTGTTTCTATGTTTCTATAGTTCAAAGTGCTCTCAGAGAACAGTGACAGATTAAGATACCAACTATCTCAGACTGCAATCCTAAAGTTAATTAATTTATTTATTGCAAGCATTTATATTCCGCCCTTCCACAGAAGCGGTCAGGATGGCTTATATAATATAAAATTCTAAAATACAATATTAAAACTGCAATTATTAAAACATTTAAAATTGAACATATGAACTAAGAAAAAAAGGAAATTAAAATACTTACTTGGCCAGCTGAACTCTGTGGGAATTACTTTGGAATACACAGATGCAGAATTGTACCAGTGATAGAACATTTCATTTAGAAGATAGTTGTCCAAATATCTGGTCACTAGGATGAAGAAGTGTGTTTGCTTGTGGCGAATCTCTGAGAACTGGCAATTCCCGTGAACAGAATCCTTGGGCATAGACTGGCACAAAAGAAGTTCTCTATCACAGAGAAACTGAAGGAAACTCCCTCAAATAGAAGGGAAGAAAGTTGGGGTGCTGTTCAAGAGCCAACCTGATAGCTGGATTAGGGTGTTCTAAAGTTAATACATTTTAGAAGTAGTGCTCAGAAGAACAAGAGAAAGGCCACAGAAAAAGAGCTGCGATAAAATGGAAAGAATTGTGTTGATTTCCCATTAGCTTGCCTAAAATTAAGTGCAGGGGAAGAAATGGAGGTAGTGACAGATTTTAGTTTCCTGGGCTGAAGAGCTCTTCAAGATCACCAAAGATGGGGACTGCAGCCAAGAAATTAAAAGACGTTTGCTCCTGGGGATGAAAGCTATGGCAAATCTAGATAGCATACTAAAAAGCAGAGACATTACCCTGGCAACAAAAGTGTGTATAGTCAAGGCTATGGTTTTCTCAGTTGCAATGTATGGCTGTGAAAGCTGGACCATAAGGAAGGCTGAGCGCCTAAGGATTGAGGTCTATGAATTGTGGTGCTGGAGGAGACTCCTGCGAGTCCCCTGGACTGCAAGGCGATCAAACCCGTCAATCTTAAAAGAAATCAACCCTGACTGCTCTTTAGAAGGCCAGATACTGGAGATGAAACTCAAATACTTTGGTCACCTAATGAGAAGGAAGGACTCATTGGAGAAGAGCCTAATGTGGGAACAATTGATTGCAAAAGGAGAAAGGGACGGCAGAGGGTGAGGTGGCTAGATGGAGTCACTGGGCCTTAGGTGTGGGCTTGGGTGGACTCCAAGGGGTGGTGGAGGACAGGGGAGCCTGGAGGAATGTTGTCCATGAGGTCATAATGGGTCGGGTATGACCTTGCCACTAAACAATAGCCTAGTAGGCAAAAATTTACAAGGACCTTCCCCCTTCTCCTTACTGCTTAGCTATCATGCCTATGGAATGAGTCCTTTTAACTCACACTTCTGTCACATTTTCAAATACATGCCTGCAAGTGTGGGGCTATACAGAGACAATAACTATGGTAGTTTTGCTTGCAAGGGTGGTTAATCATAAAAACTGTTGTTAGAAGCATATGGAACTGGTAAAAGATTTCTGAGAGCAGAATTGGGGGAGGCCTGAAATCTGGAGTGGTTTATCAGGGTTGGGTCCCCTGCCCCCAGGTCTGCTCCAGCTTGGGAAGCATCTTTGTGCAGAAATGCATGGGCCTAGTCCTATTTTTAGTGGCACTGGTGCAGCTAGGTCATGTTAAACCCTTGGACTTAATGGTCTTATGGGGACCCACCTTCCAATGGCCAGCACACAACTAATACTTCTTTCTTAATTGCAAATGCTTCTACATTTATGATAAGTTAGAGCAAAATACAAAAAAGAGAAACCATTTGCCAAGCATGATAACAAATGAGAGTCTGAGAATGCACATTTTTTGCATTTTAAATACAGTTAGATCCTAGCATTGCACTGCAACCAGTATTTTGGGTGTGCTGCATCAAAGCTAAACACATTTGCTTTGGAGTAAGCATAATTTTGTTACCAACTAAAAAGAATTGCATCTATAATCAGGCAGCTGCCCCTCACTACAGAGCTTTTTTAAAAAAAGAATGGATGCCGCGGTGACCTGCATCAGCCCTGGCTGTCCCTGTTGTTCTGGCCTGGGGGCGGATGCTGCGCCTGCTTGACACTGTCCCATCACTTTCTGTTCTCTGGGAAGCCGTTGAGCATCATGAACCCACATATTTGTGCCATCGCTACAAATGTTGATTCTTAATGCCACTTGTCCCTTTGCAAAAAACATTGTGTGACTTGCAATGCCAAAAGGTGAGAAACAGCTCCCAAAGAATTTTAACATCCAATTTGTTCTGCTGATAAAAACTGAAGTATTATTTGTATGAATTTATTAGCTTAAAGAGGAGGGGGAAGTATTAACAGATCAAATTTCCCAAAGGCAAAAGGGAACTGAAAAATGGAGTATTTATAACTTTCATTTTCCCTCACTTTATTTTAAATGTCAAGAGCTATAAATAATCTGCTCAGAGCAATTATTGCCTGAATGATAACCCTAACCAGTAAATAAAATGTACTGTATAATCTTGCTCATTTTCAGCCATCTGGCTCTAGGCTTCCCTAATTGGCTTAGAACATGACTACAGAGTTGGCACCTGCAGCGTGCATGGTTCGCTTCACTGGAACTCCCAAGGAATCAGCATCATTCATAAAATACAAACTGATCTACTCACTCCTCTCCTGTCCATTGGGTAGATGAGACATTTGCCCCAGATGCTGGGCTAGATTGCTCAGGAACTGACTACTGGATTATGCCGCTTTCATAATTTTCTTCTCCATAAATGAGAACACCGTTCAGTGAGAGGGACTGGAATGGATAGAGCTGAGCCCTGATCAGAACTCATATGAGAAAGGGATAGTCATCTTCACAATACCATCATTTCATAAGCTGTAAAGGAAAGGAACACTGCTACTTTTATCCTTAGTTAAAATTCCTCAAGCAGATACTGTTCTGGTGCATGTAGCATGTCACAAGAACCCCTTTAAAAATCAGTTTAAGTGCTTTTGCTTTACTGTCCTACTGAACAATACTTTCATTTTGGATTGTGATGAACCTTGTTAAACTGATGATCTAGCCTCAAGTACAGCCATCAAATGGAGCTAATATAAATCTATAAATAATAAACTATGTATTGCAAATGTTGCTACAGATCCCATTCTGTAGCATGATTTGCAAGGAGGAAAAGCGTTTAAGCTTATCCTGAGACAATGGAGGTGCAGATGTATTTAACATTCTCCCCGCTCCTTTCCAGAATTTTTCATATGTCTTTATGAAAGCGTGTTGGCCTGGGCTAGAGGTAATAGCTTCCTGGTGTTGAGGCAACTGGGCCAACTTTCTGTCTTCGGCAACAAGTACAGATTGGAGGTACATCCAGATGAGGATGTTGTGGCTCTTCATTTCATTATTTTCAGTTCAAAGTGTTTTTGAATGTGTGTCCCAACGCAAGGGAGCACCAGCCAAATTATCTCAGCAAAGGCACACTTCCCCCCTCTCCTTGCAAGCAGCAACTTCCAAACTGGCAAATAATGCATAAAAGAGTGAAAGTTAAGGCTATTTCTCAATCGTGTCTGTGCCCCCATAGCAACTTTTATAAAAGAAATTACTCTTCATACAATTTGGAGCAATAGTACTTTAAGATCCTCCATACCATCTGCAGTGCCATATCAACCAACTATGATTTTACACTGGAATTATATAAAAATCCTCTGCTTTTACAATCAGTTGACAGTTTCCTTCTCACTGCTACGAATCCATCTTTTGTGCTGCACAAACTCAATAGCATAATGTCAAGTCTATTAGAGATGGGAATGCTCAAGAGACAAATATGGTCAGAGTCTGCAGTAAACAAACAGCAAAACAAGTTCTCTTGATCTATTTGGAGTTGATTAGCTAGGATCTCGATAGAGGCATTATATGGCTTCCTTCTGCTTGCCTAACTTCACAGTTGTAGGCTACCTTACTGATTTTTATTTCTTCCTATAAACTGTATAAATGACAACTTTTGGAGCAAACCCAATGATATTCTACAGCAAAAGTCATGCAGTTTTTGATAATGAAATTCAGAAGTATTTTATTGTCTGGGCTTTACAAAAACATTTATGGTATTTTGGCTAAAACCCTTACATCATCTATGCTGAATAATTTTGGAGCAGTCCTAATAGAGAAAAAATCACCCAAGAAATTGTCTGGTTCAAATCCATGTCTGAAATTTGATCTTCCCATCTACATCTTGGAATCATTGCCACTTTATGCTGATGGTAAATGTGTAACAGATTCAAGTAGAATCTATAATGGAGAGGAAGTCATACCCACTCTTAATTTCATTCACTTTTTTGTGGGGTCCTTGCCCCCTATATTCTCTCCTTAGTTGGATTTCATCCCTGTTCTCAGCCAGGATCCAGAATGCAAATCACTAGGGTCTGTATGAGATTGTAATTCCAGCCAAAGTGATAGATTTCCTCTGAAGCAGACTGCAAACATTTTGGCAGTTTTGTTCTCTGAGAAATTGGAATGTTCATGAACATTCGGTGCCAACACACCAGTTCCACAACAGAGGTCACAGACTCAGTGCAGTAAACTTAAGTGCCTCTTCAAAGTAACTATGGCAAAGTCTGAGAATTGTAACCTTCATTTTGTAGGCAAAGAAACAAAATGGGAAACTTTGCATTTTAATTCTACAAAGGTTACTCAAAATAGGCTAGAGATCCAAGAAAATATTTTTCACTAGAGTAGGCCTGTACAAAGAGCGATCCACCAAACTGAATGCTGCTTGTACATGGATGTTAACAAGAAGCCAGTTCAGTTGCATTCCCTGACTTGTAAAAACAGAGCCATTCTCCAACGTAAAAACTGATCTTTGCTCTAATCCACACCTTAGGAAAATGTATACTAATTTGCTGGATCTCTTCCAGTTACAGCTTCTGATATCTCTAATTGCAATGTAATGCTATTGCAATCTGAACGAGTTTTTCTGCAACACTAGTTGGATGCTAGTAGTTCTGCATTTGGTAAATCTCTGCCATAGTTCTACAAATAGGATAATTATATTATAATGGCAATTTTACCTTGACTTTAGTGATTTTCTGATGAGTACTAAGGAAAGGAGAGATTAAAGTATGGAAAATCAATTTATACCATGATCAGTACAAAACTGAAAGAAAACTGAAGCCTTAATGAATGGCATCCCTCTGATTTTCTCATGGCTTAACAAGTGGTTGTTTTCAAGGGTAAGGAACCTTTCCTCTTCCAGGAGTCACTGTCACTCATGGGTATAATTTTGGAGAAGGCATGCAGGTAGTGCAGGGCAAGACCAATGGCCCCTCCCCTTCTCTCTCTCTCAAGAAGCCTTCCCTCTGAATAAATACAGAGTGCAGTAGTGAGGTCCATGAGAGAACGTGTGGGGTTGTGATGTTCTTAAAACCATCTAAATCTCATGCTGTTCCTCCCTTTCTCACCCCTCACCCACCCACATGTTCCTTCCCTCCAGTTTGGAAAGGGTTTTAAAGTCCAGGAGGCAGCTATGTTTCTGGCCCTACTACCTTCCCTCTGCTTCTGTATTCCACTGCAACTGGGCTCAAGTGCTTCTTCGCTTCCCCTCCTCTTTCCTTTGTTCTTCTCATGGTGGAGGGTGGATTGTGATCCCCAATAGGTGTTCGACAGCTGTGGTTGCCAAATGAATCTTCAACATTGCAAAAGTCTTTGAGGGGGTGGCGGTGGGGTCTATCTAGCTTCTCTAGTGGATGTTATACATATTCAATTCATTATCCATTATTTCCCAACTTGTATCTGGCAGATATGTTGAACTACAATTCCCATCATTCCTAGCCCCCTGACATTCTTATTTCTATTTACAAAATCTGTTTTAAAATAAAAATGCCTTATGTAGTTTTTGCCGCCTTTAAGGTTGGAAGCTTGCTTTATAATGTAACATGAATAGATTGAGTTTTCTGTGGGATATTCCATGGCAGTGAACAGCTTTTGCACAAAATGCTCAGTAATGCAAGTTTCATTGCTCCTTGTTTATGACTATAAAATGGACTTGATGCATAAATACAATGACATTGGCATGTTTGAACTTGTATGGGATGGCAGCTTCTGCGAAACTCTGCTAGCCCTAGAGTTTTGAGTGTTCACTGCATATGATCTTGTAATCTTGTTGTAATCTTTCTCTCATGCAGAGACATAACACTTGCATTCATGCATGCACAGAAACATCCTCGCCTACAGTGCTTCAGACTTGTTCTTAAAGAGGGCACATTTTATGGCATGGTCTATTTAATGAGGCAAATAGCTTGACTTGCCTATTTCTAGTGTCCACATTTTCTGTTTAGTTTATTAAATTTGATTGTGGTGTTTGGATAGGGTTATCTGTCCATACATTAGGTTTATGTGCAGATGACTTTTATAAGATAAAAGGCACCAATTAAAAGTTAACTCTCCACATTCTGGGAGACTGATTCACTTAGGTGTTACTTGGAGAATAGTTGTATTCATTGGAGAGTTGTAGATTTATTAAATAAAATACTGTACAAATTTGCAGGGCTGTATGAAGTTGTGCCTATCTATCTATATAAGATTGGCTCACTCAGTGCTTAAAAGTCTGGTTTGAACCTCTGCCTATTCTGGCCAGGGCTGCCAACTGCTTTTTCTGATAGGCTCCTCATTGTTAAGGGCTGTATGTCAGGAAGGCAAAATGTGGCCCCTTCCCTGCTGGGATTAGCAGTTCCTGTTGAATTTGGCAGATGCAGTTGGCTGAAAGTCTGTTTCAGATTTCAGATACCAAAACTCACATATTTCTTTATACTCAGCATGGAAAGAATTTGAGATTAAAAAAAAAAGATACAAGAGAAAGTTAGACTTGTATCCTTAATTTTGAGTGTCTTCAGATGGGCTAAGTTCCATGGTAAAAACAAAATTTGAGTGTTTGACCATTAACTTCTGAAAATGGATAGTTGACAGTGTGAGATAGCTACTAGAGCGTTCAGTGGGAGGTATACCAACATAGATGTATATAAGGTTGCAACCCAACTTGTACATTTCTGTTGTGGGAAATTGTGTGAGCTGTGAGATATTTGTGCCTGCATTTAGAGAAAGATAAGTAGGCCCCCATTTTGGACAGTACTGAAGAAGCAAGGGTACAGGACACATCAATAATTTGTTCTTTGTATCAACCATTGAAATAATTGCAATGGAAGTTATTGCTAGTAATCAATTGGTTTATCTTATTGTAGCCTCAACACAGGTATAAGTTTAGTGGAAGCTTTAGAGACAGCAGTTTTGAGCCTTCCCAGGTAATTAAATTATTGTATGTAGTTCAGTCTTTTGAAACCATCTCAGAAGCAAAAAATAAAATAAAAAATTAAAAAAATCTCATCTTCCTTAGGTTCTTCTGTAGCTTTCTTTTGTTTCGTGTGATCTCCGTGCATGGATACAGTATTAAAATTATATCAATACATTTCTTAACCTTTTGTTCTATTTTCTATTTAGTTTTGACAATGGAAATCAGCAGTTGCAGATTTGAAATTTTAATGGCATCCCAAATTTCAGAACAAAATTGTGAGTTCCATTATAGAGTTAGATTTTGGTACTGAATATTTTTCTTCTCTCTCTCTCTCTTTTTTAAAGTAAAATATTTTTTTAAAAAAATCTCAGTAGATTGGCTAGTATTTTATCAGGCTCATAGTCTTCTTGAACGGATTAGTTCTTGCAAACATTTAGACTTATAATTAACTCTTAAGTTTGACATAAGGGCCTGAGTTATGTTTGACATGGGCCATATGGAAAATCCGTAATTATGTGTACAATGCAAATATAAATATACATGTGTTGGCTAAGAATGCCTGAGAGTTTGTTCTGTGTGAATTAGTCTGAACTGCAGACCAATGTGCATATTGGAGCCTGGTTTCAGATTTCACACTGCTCCATATTTGGTGACTGTAATTCTCAAACAGCATATAAAACACATCCTTGAAGAAAATACATACTTTAAGAGAAGATATGTTTAGCATGCATATTTTGTGAGGTACACTTTTAAAAATCACAGATTAATGTAGAAACAGAATAGAATTAAGAACAGCAAAGCTGGCACAGGCAGGGAATAATGTGATCTGCCCACTTGAAATGCTGCCTGTGCTTGGCATTGGTGCAGCTGCAGTCATCCGCTCACTGCTGCTTTCCTAATGGCATGCACACACACACACGTTGATCTTGCACACACTGGAGGTGCATTTGAATGTGAAGAAGGGCACTTGCACTTAATGATTTTCCTGATGGCCTGAATAAGTTAAAGCTCAGACCATGGTAATCAGACAAAGACCACACCTACAGATCCATGATATGACTTTCCTTAATTATCACTGGCATTCTTTTTGCATCCAAGGAAGAGTGAGCACCTTCAACAGGGGCTCTTGAATTGTTCAGTAGGAAATCATTGCAGAGGGTCAGGGCTTTATGGAAATTATCAAAGAATTCACAGGATCATAGAATAGTAGGGCTGGAAGGGGCCAAGCAGGTCATCGGGTCCACCCCCCTGCTGTTGCAGGACACCAATTTACAACCATCCCACTCAGATGGCTGTCCAGTTTTGCCTTGAATGTCTCTAGTGGGGGGGAGCCCACCACCTCTCTGGGCAGCTGGTTCCACTGTCCTATTGCTGTGACAGTGAGGAAACCTTTCCTGATATCGATTCCTCTTAGAGGGAACAATGTACGTATCACTTTATTAACGCTTCAGGCAGCTAGACTCCAGTTGTTAGAATGGATATCAAAGATGTTGTTGTGGCACATCTTTCAAAAGGTGCTGTTTATAACAGTGATGGAAAAAGTCTCTCTCAGTTGCATTACAAATGCAGACAACCACCTGAATATAAAGAACATCCAAAGCACATTACATTTACAGGACTGAAGCAGTCAGTTCTGCATGTGCTCCCACTAGCTTGGTCTCTGGCTCCATGGTTTCTAACATTTTCTTTAGGCAAATTCCACCATGGCACTAAATAAGAGTAAGGCCCTTCATTTCTAAGGTACCATTTTATTTTGCAGTCAGAAAAAAGGTTGAGCTGCAGTAAGCATTGGGCTAGAGCAGCTTTATTTCACAGGCCAGTGAATCAATGCCCTTCTTCACCCATTCTTATCTTCTTCTAATAAAATAAAGTGTACCATGCAGTACCATGATAGCAAATCTTGCTTTATACTGAGCTTTCCTTTGTTGTGTGGCTTTCATAGCTACCTTCAGTAGATGGTTTATATTTTCCAAATAACTCGAGTACATATCAATTTATGTGTAAACTCTTGGCTGTTGGACATACTGTTTCTGATTAGTTGCTGAAAATTGAAATCTGTTCAATCCTGAATGGCTGTAGAGTCATCTGTGGATGACAGAACTCTGCAGTTCTACAAAATTAGAAGCTGTAAGGAATGAAATCATGCAGCAAATTTAATCTATTGAAAAAATGAGAAAACAAAATAAGGAATTTTGAGTATCACAAAATGTAATTGTGGCAAAAGTAGACTTAAAACAGCAGCAACAAAGGCAAGATACTTTGGCTATTACTTATTTAGAAATATTACCAAAAAGTACCTTTGAATAAAAGAATTATAGAATTATTTCTTGTCATGGTACTTTAAATTACCTTCACTGTAAAATGAGGACTCAGGAAGTAAAATAGTACTTGTATCCCCTCATGCCCACAGCCAAACAAAGAAATGAACAAACAAAATCCTGAATGGGAAAGAGTTCTCTTTCCTGTGTGTAATCCTGACTTTGATAAAACAAGAACATTACAAATTATAATGTCTTATGGCAGCCTTGAGCAGAAGATGTTTTGAATTCTAGTCCCATAAGCCATTGTCAATGGTCAGGCATACTGAAGTTGAAGTCAAAGATACTAGAGATCTACTTTCTGCCCACCCTTGCCCAAATCCATAGCCTTCAACTCTACCGAATTAGCCAGGGTAGCTATGAATATCTTTGGATAATTCTTGGTTCAACAATCCTGATGCAAGTGAAAGAAGAAAGCACAAAAGCAAGACTGCAGCTGGGCATTAAGAAATCAAAAATCATTGCTAGAGAAGAATTGCAGAATGTTGCTGTCAAACAGTGAAGAAGTTGATATTGTGATTTTTCATACTTAGGCTCAATCATCAATTCAAGCAGACACTGCAGCCAATAAATTGAAAGGAAAACTGAGACTAGGGTTGTGATAAAGCTGCATGGAATCAGTCCCTCTAGCATTTGTGGACTTCCTGTTGTGCTTGGTCCTGTCATAGAAAGTGGGATGAGCAAGAGATAGTTCATGATCACTGATGTCATGAAGGCAGCACAACCAGCAACCTTCTTCCATGTCATGTGTAGCACAAGCAAAGGTTGCTGCCATGATGTAGAAGGGAAATGCTGCTTGCACGGTAGTTGTGTGGGGCTCAGTTCCTGGTAAATCCCACATGAATGTTGGGCACACTCATACTTTAGGAACATCATAAGAAAGCACATCCCCCTTTCCCTACTGCTAGGGAAAGTCAAAAGCAGCAGTAGAAAAGGGAGATCATGTGCTGGATGGATTGATTCCTTAAGGGAAGTTATGACCTTGAGTTTCTGAGAATTGATCAGGGCTATCACGGACTTTGGAGAACATTCATTCATAGGGTTGCCACAAGTCAGAGACAACATGACTGCATGTGACAGCAGCAGCAGCACATAATATTAACACATTACCTTAATCCAGTGACAGTCCTGTAAATGAGAATCCTCTACACAAAAATAATTATTCGATTCAGTGTCTTGGCACCAAAGCACACATCCATTAGTAGGAGAATTAGGAAGGATAGGAGATGGTGAAAACCTTATGGAATTAATGCTACCCTCTGTGTGCTTGAAGTTTCTTTTCTCCCCATTCCGCCCAAAGGAAGGCAGTCTCACAGTCATCTTCTGTTTCCTGTCCTTAAAGCAGAGCCTGCACATTGAATAGCTGAGTGACAAGCAATCTGGCCTATCCATATGACCATATTGTTTTCCTCCCCTAATTAGCCTGATCCTCACTGTGCTGATGAGGAAACAGATGTATCGAACAGCAAATTACCTTCATCTCGCCTCCAAACAAAAAAGACACCGTGCTTAATTGACTCATTTGATCTCCGGCAATTCAGCGCAAGTAAAGTGGAAATATTTGAAAGTGGCACTTCACTTTGGAAGGGAGTGAGGAGGGGATGTTATTTTATTTACACGTAGTAGAAGTATATGCACAAAGACAGAATTTAAAGTGTATGTTTAAACTGAACACTGTGTCATGCCATCCACCTTCAGGCTGCAAATAGTGTTCTTTCAATATGCTTCAGAGAAATATTAGCAGAAACAATGGTTTCGCTAATATAAGGGGCAGTTCTCTGAGCCTTCAGTCATTCTTAGCAAGCCTTCAGTTGGTTACCAGGGTAGCACCTATTCCAATTGCAGCTGCGGCCTGTGGTTCCTTCCTGTAGTTTTGTACCCCTCCCCTCAAGGCTTGTGTCTCTTCCTTTTCTTCTGTTTCTTTCCATCTGAGAATGGCATTTGCTAAAAAATGGGTGGCATTCTGAATATGGCCTTTCAAAAGGGTATCTTTATCCATTTCCTCAAGATGGTGGTGGGGGTGGGAGAACAGGTTGAAGTGTGGCTTCTGGGCACTGAGGAGGAGGGAAGGTCACAAGGAAGGGAGGCACATGCTTCACCTGTGGGAATTGCCTTTCTCCTCCTTTGCTTTTTGTTGCTGTAGCCAGCAGAAGGGGAAGCACAATTGCAGTTGCACCACACGTAACTTGTGAATCCGCTCCTCCTTTACAATTTGAGGGCCAGTACAGACATTCGAGCCTCCATAGCAGTGGAGGCTGCTGAAGTTCACTTCTGTGGGGACAGGGCGGACTGCAGGTGTGAGGGCAACCCTGGCAAAGTGTCCTTGTAAGTCATGCTATGCAGGTTCCTCTTCTGAAAGCTCCTGCATGTGTATTTACCTGGTGTTAGAAGTGGGCTTCCACAGCCCAACATTCAAAATGTCTCGCAGTGTCCTGGAGTGCCTGATGGAGCAAGCCCAAGAGCTATGCTGCGCCAGGTTTTCTGTGCCTCTGTGGGAAATTTTAAATACTGGCTCATGGCCATCCGTTGGCCAGCACAAGGGGGACTTGGGCCGAGCTGTTACCTTGGCAGCAATGTGTTATGGAGTTACGATGCAAATACTGACTAACAGCCTGCAGGGTCATCAGTTCTATACATGAAACACAATGTTCAGCAGCTTACCTGCCCTGTGCATATGGAGAAGGTCCACTCTGATTGCAACCGTTGGCTCTGTTTTGTACACTCCATACACAAGAATGCATAAACAAATTAATTCCTTTTTCTTCTGAGGTTTCATTAGATTGAGTTGTACATTCTCCTTTGCTCTAGTGTCCTGTTCTGTATAGAACTGATACATGTCAAACCTAGAAAAGGTAATAGTTTTGTCTACAATGAGGGAAGAAACCTCATCTGACGAACTGAAAATCATATTGACATAGTGCAGAGCCTTGGGTTGTTTATACCACTGAAATAGATCTTGGAAGATGATAAAATGTTTTGGATTATTCATTAATTTCTTTACATTTCTAGTGAAATATGCTCAGGCAATTGGTTGTTTTTCATCTGTTTCATTTGTCTCTTCAGGCTTTTGTGGCACCTGTGTGTTATGAACTACTCCTTCAAATATCTCTTTGTTTGGGAGTTTTATTTTCCCCAGGCTCATATGAACTTCCTCTGAGTTTGTCCTGTTTCTATTTGTACTTCTCCCCTTAAGGCATTTCTAAAGGCCTGATAATCATGTGGCTTTTACGTTCAACTGGTAAGCATCTTATGGAGGGGAGTTTCATCTCTCTGTCCCAAATGTCAGTGGTGTGAAGGAAATTCTTACAGCCAAATTCCTCAGATGTTTTACCTGAAAAGCAACATTTGCTACAGATTTCATATTTTGTCTGTATAGATTGCATAGAGAGCCTTTGGCTGTTAGGTGGTATAAAAACGAAACAAATGAACAAACAAATATTTGCCACCATCTTTTCTCCCAGGAACTCAGGTTGACACAATTGCTTCCTTTTTTCATCACAAGCAGCTTTGGAGGTGAATGAGGCTGAGAGGTAGTGGCTGACCCATGGTCAGCAATTGAGGTCCATGGCTGCAGGGGGATTTGACACCAAGTGTCCCAAGTCTTTGTCCAACAAGCTGAGACTGGCTTCCTGCCTAAGGACAATGGGAATTTTGGTCCAGCACATCTAGAGGGCACTGGCTCACACTGGCCCTCATGCTAACGGTAGGTGAATTCCACTGGGGAGGGCTGGAATGCTGCAGCAACTGCTGTTAAGGCTCCACATTTATATAGTGCTCATTTGACATAACCTTTGCAACAACCTTGTAATGTAAGTGAGTTGTATTCTTACCATGCCTCAAGTGCAGATGAGCGATTGCACCTGAGAGATTCTGGCTTGCTGAAGGTCTCTTAGTGAGGACATGACAGAAGCAGGATTTGAACCAGGGACTTTTTCCTATACTGTGGGGCAGAATAAAAATCAATAATCATACCTCCTTCCTTTAGACATTTTGCCTGAGAAACTTTCAGATTTGTGTTGAATTTCACTTTAGGTGGTATTTTGGAGGCAGGCTTCTTTGGTACAGACCTGGTGCCATGCTATGGACCAATTCAGGAATCTCAGTAAACCACTCTTTGAAAACTCTCACCTACATTTGATCTTGCTTTGTAATGGCTACCAGCAAATATGAATGGAAGCAACTAAGCAACATGCTTTGTCTACCAGAATATTTGTCTTGCCGCCGCACTCCAATTTTGGCCTGGAATAACATTGCTAGGAATGTGTATTGTGGCAATAATTTGGCACATGACATTTCCCAAATGGACATTTCACTGATGCAGACAGTTATTCCATACCTTCCTTCTGTCTGATTCTATCCAATTTACTTTCTGTCAAGGGGAAAATATTCATGACTGGAAGCTTGAACTCTTGCACAGGTTAATGGAAGTTGAAGACTAAGAAAGTGAATCAAATGCACATCCTTCCTAGTGAAAGGAATGGACAGTATCCACATTTGGATGTACATCTGAATACATATCCCATTATAAGAAAAGGAATGCATCCTATGGAAAAGTAATGGATAGTGTCCTTTGGATATGTGTCTGAGTAAGAATCTGATTGCCTTCACAGAATTTCTGTGGATAGCCAGAGCATAAGCTGAAAAATATTAGGGAGCCTTGGTTGAGGGGCACGCTATGCTAAGAGACAACATTGAGTGCGGGCAAAATGATGCCCATGGCTTGTGCGACTGATGACTGTGCAACCCCATCCAGATGGCATTGGCTGTGCCTCACCTAGGTGCACTGGAACTCCAGAGCCCCATTTGAAAGACGATTGTGATAACTGCTGCAATTACCTTGCAGGTATAAGGACCACAATCAAAGCAACTGCCTGCAGTTTATCTGGTGCCATCCTGCTCTGTTTCAGGAGGTACAAATGCACCTCAAACACTTGTGCCACAGCAGCAGCAGCAGCTTCCAAAATGCCCAAAGTAGTTTTGCTAGAGCTAAACACAGTTTTTCAAGTGTGATCTGTGCAGTGCTTCTGTATTAAGAGACTTCACTTAGAAATACTGATCTGAATTCATACAACAGGATCTATTCCTGGATTGCTTAATATCCCTTTTAAACCCTATCTCAGCCATATCTGTACAAGCATGCATATTTTTATGGAGGACTGCCAGTATCATAGTGAGTGAGTCTTTTCATTATATGTCTTATAATGACATAAGACATCTTGTCGTATTCTGTTCTATAAATGTTGCATGGTGCAGAAAGACTAAAGATCCCCCCAGATAACTGCTTGTGCTGGAAATTCAATCTAGTCCTCTTTCTTTTACCAAGTTATATACTGAGCCAAGTAAGCAAAGGCTGTTCTTTAATTTCTTTACCTCTAAGCTCTCTAAGGCTGTAAGTCTCACATATCTGGGAGAAAGCTAGCCTAGAACCTTTCTTCCTGAAACAC
Organism: Varanus komodoensis; assembly: GCF_004798865.1. Classification (NCBI taxonomy): domain Eukaryota; kingdom Metazoa; phylum Chordata; class Lepidosauria; order Squamata; family Varanidae; genus Varanus; species Varanus komodoensis. The sequence goes on from NW_025335627.1 coordinate 14,368,579, forward strand.
TAGTTTTCTATTAGTTAGACTTCCTATATGGAAATTCATGTACTTGGAAATTCCAAGCCCTTTCTTGTAGTTCTGGGTGATTTCCTGAGTCTTATTGGAATGTATGAAGCTGCAGTATACAGAATCTAACCACAGGTCAATCTAGCCCAGGGCTCTCTGCTCTGCCTCCCTCAGCTCCTTAAGGTATCTTTCCCCAACTTGGTTCACATGAAATATTTTAGACAAGAACTCCCAGCATTACAACTGGAGAGCATCATGTCAGGGAAGGCGGCCAAGGACCTGGGCACAAATATTTCCCACTCCTGCAACCAGAGATCCTTTTAACATGAGACTCTGAGGAGCGGACCTTTATATATGCTCTACCACTGACTGATAGGTCCTCTTCTCTGAGGGCTCGAGAGGCATGGCATTTTCCTAGAATGCCTTGTTGAAAACTTCAATTGTTTGCTTTTGCCTCCGGGCATGTTGCCTCATTTACTTCCAGGTGGCATGTTGTTAACCTTCTGGTACTGTTTCATAGCAGTCAATTCCTGTCCACTGTCACTCCTAGCTTAGCAGCAACAGAAATAGTATCTCTCACTTTGCATCATCATCACATTGCATTTATACCCCACCTTACTTCTTCTCGTGAGGAACCCAAGGTGGCTTAGCTCCATTTTATCCTCACAACAACCGCCCTGTGAGGTAGAATGGACTGAGACTCAGAGCCTGGCCCAAAGTTACTCAGAGAGCTTCAGAGAGCCAAATGGGGAGTAGACTCTGGATCCCTAAGCCCCCAGTCCAACACTCTAACCAGCAAAAATTGTGTTCTAGACAGATATTTCTATGCACTTTTAAAAATATGTATTTTGTTTTGCCTTTATATATATAATTTCTAAGATTATGCACATGTAACTTATTATATGGCTAGAAAGGGAATTCATCACTTAGAAAGTAATATAATCATATTATTGCTGCTATTATTTTGATTTATATATTGCTTAATGCTCTCTGAGAGGTTCACAACAATTCAGTTGGATATAAATATATTAAAATACTGTGTAAAACTCAAAATTCAAAGTGTAAAACAGCTTAAACCACTAAAACAATTTCAGCAAAAACTAGATCTGTTAAAAGAGCTGACATATGCCACCATTTGCCATTAACTGGCTGGGAGTAGAGGGCAGTCTTACCTTGGTGCTGAATAGATGACCATGTTGGTGCCATGTGGCCTCAGTGGGGAAGTAATTCGGAGCTACCACTGAGAAGGCCCTCCTTTGTGTTGCCACCTTCCAGGGCTTCCTTGGAGGGGGCAGTTGCAGGGAGGCTGCAGAGATAGATCATAGTGTCAAGGTAGATTGAGTTTTGGTGAGGTGTTCTGTCAGATATTGTGGTCCCAAGCAATATATCTTCTTCAGTTGTCATCCATTTAACTTCTAATATCAGATACCTGGAGCAGGCTGCTTAGGCTGAAATTCTGAACATCCTGAGTAGGATGTAAGCTCTGTTGAACTCAGTGGAATTTACTTCTGAGTACACATACTTAGGACTGTTCTGTAAATCCTAGCAAATCACCAAATGGCAGTGAAACAGGAATAAGATGAGGAAAATTATGTGGCAGAACCATAATAAACAATAGAAACACCTAGCAGCATGGCACAAATAATTATCACTCTGTTGTACAACAATTTTAGAAAAATTCTCTTCTCTGCTCTCCTCTTTCCTCAGCCAGTCGTTACAAAGGAATAGCCTCCACAGGTAGTGTATTTATTCCAAGGCATCCCAAGGCACATGTTCCCCCAATCAGAATGTGTAAACAAAAGAAGGAGGTTAAGTAGCTGCTTAATAATGTAACAAAATCATGGAGGAGAAAGCCCTGTAAAAAGCGATTAGTCTGAATATAATAATTAAACATTTCAAAACATTGCTAAGAGGATTGGAGGAACAAGAGCTGAATGGTTATTAGTTGCGTACTTCGAGGGGTTCCTGATAGTACCTCGTGCATGCCTAATCCTCTGAGCATTGCTCCAGCCAGGCTGAGGAACTGTTTCAGTATTCTGCCGCCTTAGGAGCTGGCGGCTGATAGACAAGTATTTATGTGCATGCTATACCACTGGGTCACAGCAGAGCTGGAAATTAATTGTTTTTCCTCAGATGAGTTTTGAATTCCAATTGCCCTCACTTTTCTTCCTCTTTTCCCCCTTCCTCAAGATTTAGTCAAGGCAATTGAGCTTAAATTTAAATTTTCACTACATCATTGTGTGTACCATTGACAGGACTGTAATTCTGTGATGGAGACTAGGCCTCAATTAATCACCTTTGAACTGAGCAGTTCAGCTAATTGAACCAAACTTGTTGGGAAAAGACACAAAGTAATTAGTTTTCATCTCGTAAGCTGTCAATATACAGGGGCTGTAATAGGTTTTTGTTTTGGGACTACCTTTTATTACAGAGTAATATTGCATAGTAAAATGTTAATTGGCCTGGAAATCATACATTCAAGCAGCAATCTTTCATCCAGTTACCTGAGAGTAAACCCAATTGAATGCTCTGGAACGGAGTAGACAGGAACAAGATTTCACTGAGGTTCAGTATTACATATGATTACTGTTTGTCGATAGTTCTTGTTTTCAAAGAGTTATGGTGCAAATATGGTGCATGGAAAATGAGCGTGGTGTTTTCCAATACTAATACTGAAATGCTAGCAAATGTTCAAGCTCCAGTGCTCTCAACAGTCTCAGTTTTACAAGTTATAAATGTTTATTCTTTTCAGCATATGAAGGGCTCCATGATTCTTGATTCTAATAATCTTCACAAACCACTCAGAAAGCATTGTAGGTGAGCAGGAATTGGAATGTATTTTATATATTTGATTTATATCCTGCTTGTTTCTTAAACTCAAAGTGGCTTACATCATTCTCCTGCTGCTGCTCTCAATCTTATCCCCACAGCAACAACCTGGTAGGCTGGGCTGAGAGTCTGTGACTGGCCGAAAGTGGCTCCGTGGCTGGGCAGGGACTAGAACCCAGGTCGCCTGAGTCCTAGACCCACGCTTTTAACCACTGCACCACGCTGGCACTACACCGAGCCCTCCCATTATTGAATTCTACTAAACAATGAAACTCTGCACCATGGTATCCCATGAAAATGCACAGAAGTTTCCATGCCGCATTCATGCGAAAGGTAAGACTGACTGGAACCAAGCACAGGCTGATTGGTTAGGAGTGAACCCATTTTTAATTTTAGTTTTGCTCAGTTTCTCATTCTTCTTATGTCAAGTTTGTTTCATTGCATTTCCTATTCGTTTGGGATTGTTTGAAAATTTTGCACAAGAATGCATACATTTTCTTGTACATGTCTCTTAAAATTCCCATAATTATACTTTTTCCTGAATTTCATAGTTTTTGCATAATTTTGCTTAATATAATTTTGTACAATATTTCATGAAGCTATGCATTTTGTAGATATTTTAATAGGAAATCTGCACTGAAAAAAATGGAAGATTGTGAAATCTATAACTCCATTTCAGTTTGTGTATTGTCTTTGGAAGTTGAGTTAGGTAGAATTAAAGTAGAATGCAAACTGAATGATTTTCTTTCCCATCCTGAAGTGCATCTTGCTTCACCAAGTTTAGTGAAGAATGAAATTAATTTATTCTAGTGCTGAATATGAGAATGGATTGTGGAAGCCACACTTTGCAATCTCCCAGGGTGCAACAAAATAGTAAAGGATGGCTACTTTGCATATTCTGTTTGGAACACGTAACAGTGGGTTCAGGTAGGAAGGCACCACATTTTCCTGTGGGCAGTAGAGGCATACAATTAGCTTTGAGGGAGAATTAATTTTAAGAGAGAATATGAATGAACATTAGAGTGTGTCCTCGGCATATCTGCTGTGGGACATGAATGAAGAAGTTCTGCCTTTGGGCAGAACTTGTTCCAGATTAAGTTAAGGGCACTTAAGGGGTAAGTTATGGAAAGGAATGAGACTTTGAAAAGTTGTTTGTATACTTCAAAGTGCGACACAGTTTCATTGTAGAAACTATATAATTTAGGGTTCTGTCTGTGAAATGGGAAGAATATGTACAGGTAGTCCCCAGATTACGTCTGAGTTCTGCTCCTGAGAACATCCTTAAATCAAATTTGTATGCAGGCCCCAAGGCTTGTTTGTTCTGCCATTTCTTTTTCTCACCATAAATGGCCTTGTAGCAGTTGACGGCCTGGTTGAAGGGCAAATGCTACAGAAAAACCAAAAGGGAACTACACACGCTACGTGTGACCTTAACCACACTGGCCTGGGTATGCTCAACACCCAGACAGAAAAGCTGTGACTGCTCTATATTTAGGGAACTAGGCTGCTAATGATGACAGATCTCTAAATGCATCACATAGTTCCCTAGAGATATGTTGCATAGTTCTGTAGAGATAGCCTTGGCTATCTTTAGAGAATCTCTTATCTCTAGAGAAAAGCCATGAATATCTTTAGGAACTACATGGTCACTGCTGATGCATCATGTAGTTCCCTAGAGATATTCATGGCTTTTTGTGAGAGATATTCATACAGGGTTAATGGCAGTCCGCTTGTTCTTAAGTATGGATTGCTCACAACTCAGGGACTACCTGCACCTCCAGTAGCGATTGCTTTGATTCATCTCAGACATAATGCTGAATCTCTGTTTGGTGATTAGGAGTGCCTCTGTGAATTTGTGCACTGCCTCCTGTCCTAGGGTCGCCACGTATCCTATACTAGAGAGAGGAGCTCTCTGTTTGACGAGTGTCACAGGGCAGTCCACTGTTTGATGGACTGTTCAGTTCCAGTCTGACTTAAAGCTAATAAATCACAAGGAAGGTGAGCAAATTTGGATTGCGTAGCGCACAGGCACACAGGTCATCTGGTCACATTCCTTCTACTAGGGAGAGAAGTACTGCATTTCTACTCAAATTCCAGCAACTATTTCTGGATTGACTCCTGTATGTATACACTAATGCAGTTTTTATGCAAATGCGTGTCCTCGTTGTCCGACCTTCCATCCATCCGTTCATTCTTCCTTCCTTTCTTTTATGGGGTGATGCATTTTCTCCAGTTTGGCAATGTGTAAGTAGTCATTGTACCCCACCTTTTCCTGAGTTCTATTCTCTGCTTTGAGGTTTTAGATAATCACATTTGCCTTGATGTCCCAGTTGGCAAACTGTGGTTAGCACCTTGCCTCCAAACCACAATCTGAAAGCACAGAAAACTATGGCCAGCAAAAAGCAAAGCAAAGTGAAGCGAAGTAAAGAGAAGCTGTTGGAAGAACATTCATGAAAAGGGAAGGAGAGAGCCTGCAAGCTCATAGCACTGCTTCTGAACATGAAAGCAGAATTTGGCATTCACTCTAAATTGTACCTTAAAGATCAATAGGAAACCACTATATTTCTCAGTATTCCTGACATATATGGGAACACTAACTGTTTAATCCAAACTTCTTTTGGTTTTGGAGGGTAAAAAAAGCTAGAGTCTGAGGTCAGCTTGGTAATACTTTGCATTCTCCCCCTCCCCCTCTTCTTCTTCTTTTAATAACCCCCCAGCTAATCTAAAATACAGCTTTTCTCATCCTGGTACCCTGAAGATGTGTTGGACTACAGCTCCCACCATCCTTCTGTGAAACGTATCTGGATAATATCCAGTTGCAGATGGTTACATTCTGTGCCTTTCCTTAATACCTCTTATCAGTATGGTGTTTGATTTTGCTTTAGTTGAACAGAAATCCAATCTTAGCCACCAAATTCAGTCAGGAAGCATTAGGGATCTCTGACAAATAATGCACAGGACATGACACAGGAATATAAGAGACAAAATAAGGATCCATATATGCCACACAGAATGATAATAAGATAAATGTCCACTTTTCTTAGCAAGGGATTTGTACATTTTCAATTCAATTGAGAGAGGCTCTATTGTTCCCAGGAGAAAAGCTTCCATTGACATCAGCTTTGGAATTGATCCAGTATGTACAAAATCCCATCCTTGTTCAACAGCAGGTCCAAGCTCAGACTCTGTCAGCCGGCCGCTAAGGTTTGCAGCCATTCTGGTGTGAGGACAGAGCTCCTGGCTACTTTGGCTATTCCATTTGCTGCAGGCCACAGTGAATGGAGAAAACCTGGAACACGCAGGATTTATCTCTGCTGTTCCTTGTGTACATTCCAGTGTCCACCGTTTGTTTATGTGTCAGGGCCAGCACCTGCAGCCTGTGGCCAACTGTAACGTATGATCATTTATATCTCAAATCCTAGGTGCTTCAGTACTGCTCCTTAAGTGTAGTGTTGTAACTGTTGCTCGTTGAGGCTTAGTCTTTCAGATCCAGTGACAGTACTGCTATAATAAAGGTTCATAAATCTAGGACTTGCTTAAATGAATCCTAGGCATGAATGGTTTTGCATATTTTTTTGCTTTGTTTTATGTAGCTAAGTTAATCCATATTTTTGAACGACTGCTGCAAACAGCAATGTTTAGATTTTGCAGTCTTGCAGCAACTCTGTACAAGGTATTTTTCTTTTCATGAGCCACTGAAGAAGCAAATCCCTTTCATCACAGATAGCCAAGCGCTCAGCTGGAGACTATCAAAAGCTCAAAGTCACCAAGAGAGTGCTGACTTGCTACAGAACAGCCAGCAACTGCGAATCATGGATGTATACGTAGCCTTGCAGTGGTGGTCCCCCTTTGTGTTCCCTGAGAATTAGAATGGCACACCTGACCATGTATGTTGAGCCGTGGAATTACCATGTAAGGACATTATAATTGTTAATACACATAGTTTTCTCCAGGTTAAGGCTCAGAAGAAAGGGTTTCTGAATTGGAGACTGAAGCTGTCTGTTCACCGTATGAATCAGGTGGGAACTTGTGATGTCACAGACATGATCTCCCACCCCTTCCTGGCTTTAAAATATGTGCCTTTGGCAGTGTATTAAGCCTCAGGTAGATACAACATTGCCTCCAAAAACAGTGCTTCCATTGCATCATTTAGAATGTAACTTTTCTTGCATAGGGCAAAGATGTCTTTGAAAGCCTGGAAGGCATCACTTGATATATATGGTAGGATTAGGAGACCAGCACCAGCAGGGAACAAATTAGCTCCTTTCCCCAGCACTTAACACATTACTGGATTTTGGAACTACCCCTTGTCAAGTGGTGTGCATTTTGTTTAGGGCCTGTTGGGACTTCTGGCCAGCCTGTACATAACACATGAGTTTCATTATATCTTCATTTCACAGGAACTTCTCAATTAATTGCTGAGAACATGGCAGTATATGCATCGTTCTGTTTCAAGACAAGTTGCTGCTTTCCTGTTTGCAAACAAGACAGAGCAAGAGACACAAACAGAAAGGAAGAAAAGAGAGTCAAATTGTATAGCCAAAACAAATCCAGCTAGAAGCATGGCCATTAGATACTCCATTAAAAAACCAGACCATTTGGAGTGCAAGTTGTAGGATATTTGCTTATTAGCTTTCTCGCATGTTGGTCCCCTTCACCTTTTCTGAATAGCACTTTTCTTCTCAGTAAGGCAACTTTGCATAGTAAAGAACCCACACAACAAGGGTTCTTTTCTCTGCCTTGTATTTGGTCCCTCTTAAGGTTTTTAATTCATACAGTTTGATTTCCAGGTCACTTACCCCTTTGTTTCAGAGCCACGCCCATTGGGCTAGAAGAACTGCATGCTATGCAAGGGCTAGGGCAGGTCCCTCTTCCTCACGGCAAGTGTTTTCACGTGTCTTTTAAAGTAATTGATGTGTCTCTGTGGATGAAATAATCAGGCAAAATAGCTGCCAGTATTTATCTGCAGCCAAATGCAGCAGAGGCTTTTATTAAGGTTATCAAGGCTGAATTGTTACAAATAATGTAACATTTTTTCTCTATATTCAGTTTCCGTGGTGAGCATCTAGCCGCAAGTTTATGCTGTGTAGTCTTATATCAGATGAAAACCACCCTCTTTTTTCAGTTCAGTGAAAGATGAATATGTAAAGTAATGGCAACAGCAAGCCAAAGTGAATTTATTAGTTGAGTGTGTGTCTGTTTGGAAGGTAAAAAGCAACCAATTTCTATAATCCTTTCTAGCTTTCATATCTAGGTTATCATTACAGGGGAAATGAATGAAGAATAGGCGATCAATATGTGTAACCTCTGGTAATTGTACTTAAAACAAGTGCATTTATCTCAAAGGGAAACAGCATAAAGAGCTGTAGAAGAACTCTGCAGAGTCCATTCCAGTGTGCCATGTGCTGCTGCCAGCAGCTGCCAGCCAGGCACCTTTGGCAAATGTGCATGTGAGGCAGGGATGAAAACCACCAGTGATACCAAGAAAGTTCTAGTCTCTCTCCAGATGTTGTGCACATCGACACAGCTGCCCCCAAAATCCCAGCTGTGAGTTTGTGCCCTACATATGAGTACATCCAGAGCGTGTTGGTATGATCACATGGTAGTTAGGGCACATATGCTTCCAGAAATGCTGGCAACACGCTGTCGACCAGATCGCCTGTCCCTGCACCATAGGAAGACAGGACCACTCCAGCACTTTTCTGGCTGGTATACTGTTGTATTCAACCCCTTGTGCTTTAGCTGGTGTTCAGATGGTGTGTTATATGAATGGCGGTCTGGTATGGTAAATAAGGCTAAGTTGTCCTATCCTTGTAAACTGGAAAATGATTCATCCACTTTAACCACCTGGAGAATTACTCATAACTTGGGTCATGTGTGGATAACAATGTTAGGCATTTCCAAAAATTATCTGGAGGTGTAATATACAGTGTGCTCGCTCGCTTGCTCACTCGCTCTCTCTCTCTCTCTCTGTGTGTGTGTGTGTGTGTGTGTACACATATAATTTCATGCCTGTCATTTTTATCAGGCAAAGAACTTGAACTTCAGAACAAGATCAGGTCACCTCAAAGGGCCCTGGGACTCCCTAAGATAGTTCTTGACCTCAGGGGTGATGCCTTCAGATCTGCCTCCTTGAGTGGCAGAGAGTTCAGCTTCTGAGGCAAAGAGTAATGCTGAGTTACCACCTAGCCCCCAAGTAAACCAGAACCTTAAAGGGCTAGGGTGGTGGCCGATAAAGAAATGCCTGCTTGCTGAAGAGGGACTTATGCAAGAGAGCAGTCAAGACCCTGCTCATGAGTAGACAAAGTGCTTGCCACAGCTGAGTCCTACATGAGGCTCTGGAAGTTCCAGTTTATACATTATTGGTTTGCACTTGCTTGCTGGAATGGCGCATTGCCTCAGCTTCTATTTCCCTTCTGCTTCCCTGAGACCTTACTGTCTGTTGGCTGCCTTTGACTGCTCTCCTTTCTAGATCTTGTTCTGTTGCTCTTCTCTGAGAACTTTCTGGTTTTGACCTTGAGCTGGTGTGATCCTCCCAGTTTGCCCTGTGCCTGCCCCAGATTGTCTTGTGTTTCAACTCCAAACCATTATTCCCTATCAAATTGCAAGGCCTCATAAATAGGACAATGACTGCAGTGCATGAATGCCCTGGTTTTAATTTACTCAAAGTGTTACTGAAACACTTCCAGGGTAGTGTTGCCCAAATAGCAGGATGGCTATGAAAAGAGTAAACTTCTCACAGTAAGCTTCATGTTCAGTCCTGACTATTTTTTCATAAATAGTGTGTTGTGCTGTGCTGTGTTCTCTGTGTGTGGGGGCTGGGAGGGGGAGGCGTACGGAGCTTACTCCAGTACCAAACATGAAGGGTGGCATTAATAAAAATCTCATGCACATGCATGCTTACCACATGAGTGCTTTTGTAATGATACCTCCTCCCCACCAGAAAAACCCACAAAGATTTTTCTTACTTTCATCAAAACTGATGCAACAGTGACCACTTTCTGCTTGACATTTTTATTACCTGTGAGCCAAACCCTCTTCATTTGATAATTTCATCCAGCACTTGCTGATGGAAGGATGCTTAACTTCACACTCTCAGTAAAGGGACAGCAAAACAAAGAAAACAATTTCTTAGTTTCCACTTCTCTGCAAATGGGATTAAACATGTTCTAACATGTTCTAAGAAACCTGAGATACAGTCTTTTCTACCAGCCCAGTCCTAGACAAGCTTGCTGGGAAATCCTCGCCAGTAATTTCAATGGAAATTGTACATTCAAGGTTGCAGCTTAATTCACACTTTTGGAGCTGCATCTTCCAGAACAGAGTTTGAGGATTGAGTCAAGGTCCAGTTCAATCTTGATAGCAAGTTTTCCCTCTTTAATGGTGATGAGTGGTTCTCCAGTGACTCAGTGGGGCTTTTCATCCATTACAGCTTCTGTTTGTTAATAAAGCAAATGAATAAAATGCCTAGACAGTATGGGTTGAATGGACTAGTGGTTTTGGCACTGTGCCTCATGTTCATATGCCTCATGGGTACGCCAGGCTTGCTTGAAGTAGAAAATAGGTGAATTTAAATGTTTAAAAGAGTTCACATACTTGATGGACATTTAAATACATATATTCCATGGGCAGAGCAATCTGGGAAAGTGCTGCAATGTGGGAGGTCCTGGAGTGGCCCCCTCACAGTCTCTGCAGAAGGAACCGTGTCAGCAGCTTTTCTGGGGTTACAGACGTTACCGTGGAGAAGGGTCCTAGTGGGTGTTTCAGGGAGGAGGGAGGAGGCCAGGACCACCAACATATGGAAGATCCTGTTGGCACTGGCCCCTCAGGCTTCTTTCCTCGCCTTCCAAAGCACTACACCAAAATGGTGGTGCCAGAATTGGCCTCGTAGCTGCTTTGCAGCTTGGGAGGAATGCAGAGGAACCCTTCATCTCTGCACTTCTCCTGCCCTGCCTGGGATGCCTGCAGTCCTCCAAGTTCAGACTCTGCCCTAAGATATAACTAAGGAAGGCCTGAAAGCCTGTAGGTGGAGAATCACTGGAAATTCTGTTTTAATAAACTTGCTTTCTATCTTTGAACATCTTAGTTTTATACCCCCCCCACACACACCTTTTGCTACAGTTTACCCAGTGTCCTTCTCCCATAAATAAGCAAGGTCTTAATAAAGCACAATGGGATTTATATACAGTGTTTATATATAGCAAGCTGTTTACTCCATAACTTACCTAGAGAACAATAATCAAGTGAAGGCATAATTTAGTGTTAATCAATGCTCCCCCCACCCCTGCAGCCTTTGTTACTAATTTAGGTGACCCCTTTTCTTTTAATATTCATTCATTGCCTTGTGGGTAATGGTTTCTACCCTTGAAAACATAGTCTGTTTCTTATTCAGAAATACTTTTAGGCAACCCTCTTTGGATGTGGTCCCAGGTCATCCTAGTATCTAGCAAACAACAGTGAAGCTACCATAGAAAACTTCCCTTTCAATTTTAGCTTTTTATTTTCCACAAAGTTTCTAGTCCATACGTGTGTGGAAAAATATTTCAAAAAATGTTTAAAAAAGGAGAAACAAAATGTGATGCCAATCCTGTGATTGACCTTTACGTTTGTGTTCCTGAAGAAATAGCTGGTACAAAGGCACTCAATCCATAACTGGACTTGGGAAAATGGCCATTTCTTTCACATGGACATTTGTGAAAGGGATCTCAGGGTACTTGTCAACTGCAGGCTAAATATAAGTCAGCAGTGTGATGCGGCTGTCAAGAGGGTGAACGCCACCCTTGGTTGCATAGCCAAAAGTGTGACTTCTAGATCAAGAGAAGTATTACTTCCACTCTATACAACTCTGATGCTCCCACAACTGGAGTATTGTGTTCAGTTTTGCACCCCTCATTACAGTAAGGATATAGCCAGGTTAGAGTCAGTGCAGCGTAGGGACACAAGGTTGGTGGCCAGTTTGCAGGGGATGGGGTATGAGGCGAGACTGAGGGAACTGGGTCTCTTCAGCCTGGAGAAGAGGAGACTCAGAGGGGATGTGTTGGCGACGTACAGGTATGTGAGGGGGTGTCACACGGAGGGGTGTAGAGACTTGTTCTCCCCTGCAGAGGAAGGCAGAACGCGCTCCGACAGAGCAAAGCTCAGGGAGCCAAAGTTTCATTTGGATGCCAGGAAGCACTTCCTGACAGTCAGGACCCCGAGGGTGTGGAATGGGCTTCCACGAGAGGTTGTTGAGGCCCCATCGGTTCGGGTGTTCAAAGATAGGCTGGACATGCACATGGTGGGCATGTTGTGAGCGGAGCTGGCTGGTGCCAGGGGTTAGACTAGATGGCCTGGGAGGCCCCTTCTGAAACACACTGTTTCTATGTTTCTATAAAGTCTCTCCCATTAGAGATAGGTACTCATGGCATTTCATTCATTTTTTAAAATAAGAACTTAGGAAAAGGCACAATTTTCTCCTTAATGATCAGAAAAATAGAGTGTGGAAGACAGCAGAAATGATGAATCCATCCATCTGGGCTGAGGGCTCTGAGCAGTTAGCTGTTAAGATCCTGTGTTTTAATACCTAGGTGTTCAACTATATTTGCAGCACTGAATTAGGGTTGCCACTTCTTTTTTTTGACAGGCTCCTAATCAACAACTAGAGGGCAGTCAGGCATAACATGGTCTTTTTTCTTCCACATGTTGCACTTGGTAGGTGCAACCATGGTTGCACATTTTGTATGGTTCATCTTTCCATAACAACTTTCCCGAATTTGCACATGTCTTCCTAAGCAGGAGGGGGAAAAACTTGAGATATGAAGTTTGTCAAAACTGAAGATGGGAAAAGGTGAAACTGACAGATTTTTCCTTTTCTTCCTTGAATTTTCATAGCTTTTGGGAATCTGGTTGATCTCTACAGACCATTATCCTACTTCTCAACTTATTTTTATGTTCAATAAAATATCACCATTCTCTGTAGAGTAAACAAAGCATTTCATTTACTGCACAACTTCCCCATTTTTCCAAACTCACATGCCCCAAACCTGTGTGTGTTAACTCAGATGTTATTGTAGTGATAGTACTTGAAGCTCTGGAATAAAGGGGAAATGTCTTAAGTTTGCTGTGAATTTATGTAATGCCAACTTACCTACTGCATTTCCTACTTTCAAATGACTGCAAACCAAAACTCCTCTATCCATATTAATTCACACTTGTCTGAGTTTTCAAAAAATACATCTATTAGGGTAAAGAATCTTTAAAAATGCGTTTTATGGGGCAAAAGAAGTACTTGCAAAATGAATGTGTGTATATAAAGCAAAGTGCATGCAAAAATGCATGTATTGCGTGAAATTAGCACAAAGATGCTAATTGAAGTTTTCATGCAAACTTGAAAAAAATCCTGGTGACAAACTGAGGAAAATGGATATTCAGCAAATTCCTCCATTCCCAATCTGGAATGTGTGTCCTCAAGAAGCAAACATGGTTCTCAGAGATAAGCTGTTCCCAGGGCAAAGGACTAGCCTTGCAAAAGCAGCTGCAACTCTTGAGGACTGGGCAGATTAATGGGGTGCTCTGGGCTGTTTATGGAAAATGGCTTGAAACAATGAGCACAAAAAATGATTTTTTTAAAAAAATGTACAAGAAAATGTGTACATATTTTTATCCTGGCCAAATATGAAAGAGCAATTTGATGTGGAATCAAGATAGAAACTTCAAAGATTTTCCTGTTCTGAGGGAAGAATGAACACAATTTATCTGAAGAGCAGCTGAAAAGAGTCTGGGTTGGGCATCTTAGAGTAGGAGGAAAGAACTTCTTCACGGGTTCCTGTTGTAGCTCATCTCCACTTTTTTATACATCTGAACCCATACCAGTGGCTTCCTACTCCCTCTTGCATTTTCATACAATGTCTAAGACAACCTGGCAAAGTCAAGATCCTATGAGAAATGTACACCTAGTATTCATTTATTCAATTTATATCTCACCTTTCCACCAACTGGGAGCTGTGGCCAGTGCACATGAGGTTTCTGTCTCCCATCCAGGCACTGTCCAGACCCAGAGCTACTTATCTACAGCAGCTGCTGCATCATGCTCTGCATCTAGTTCCATATTAAATCTGTGGGGGAGAGCTCAGTTTACGCTGTTGTCCATTTTGATTGCACTAAAGGTGGTTCCCATGCTCCCACAGTACTGAAAAATCTGAAGGTTTAGTCCGTTGTTCTGCTGCTGTTTGGAGCTGCAGTCCAGATCAAAGGTGTTGAACGATCTGTGCAGGCACAGTAGGCAGCCTGCATTTGATCTATTCGTGGTCATCATCATGGTGGGGGGGGGGCATTACCTCTGGGTGCATTTGGAGATTTGATGCCAACTAATGAGATCTAGAGCCTTGAAGCTTTGGGTTTAATAATTGAGAGCCAGTGTGGTGTAGTGGTTAAGAGCATGGGACTGGGACTCAGACGATCTGGGTTCTAGTCCCCACTCAGCCATGGAGCCAACTGGGTGACTTTGGGCCAGTCACAGACTCTCAGCCCAACCTACCTCACAGGGTTGTTGTTGTGGGGATAAGATGGAGGAGAATGGTATAAGCTGCCTTGAGCCCTTTGTAGGAAAAAGGCAGGATATAAATCAAAAAATAAACAAACAAATAAATAAGTAATACTTCTTTGAAACAGTTTGGGCAACTAAACAATAGTACCAACGTTTCTGTGAAGATAAAACTGTTTTGGAGCAAGGTACGTGAACTGGATTTTCCATGAGCAGTTTGATGAAAATAGGAGCTACTTAGACATATGAGGCCTCCAGAATAAATAATCTGTATTAAATAGAATTTGCTCTCATTATTTCTGGATATGAATCCTGATGCTCGGATTAAAATAAGAAATTTTAATGTTAAGATTAAATGTTAATCTTGTGAATATAGGAGTGCTTTACCATTATCTAGGTTCAAGGATTTTTCTCAGTGTTAACAGAAGGAAACAGGTATTTTAGGATATGCTTTTTGCTGCATCTTCATGTCTATGTAGAATTGGAGAGGGATCAGACTGGAATAATCAGTTTTAAGGAAACCCCTGAATGAGTTGAATGGATTATTTGTTTCTGTTAATAACAAATCAGTCTGAGGTTCTTCCAAAATAAAATAAACTTAACACAATGAAAGGAGGATCTAAATGTTACTCAATAATGGTTGAGTATTTCTGGAGAAAATATGAGTTTATATTTTCAGTTTTGCTAGTGGTTGTATTTATGCTTGTCTGTAAGAATTTTAAATCATTGGTCTGTATATGAAATTCAGTGAAAGCTCAAAGCAATTTTGTGGAACTCTGTTCCAATTCCAATTGGTATTAGACAGGTTCCATCATTAGATACCTATAACAGGACATTGCAAACCTCACCACTGCCTTTTCCTAATTAAAAGGTTATGGGGCTGATTGTGGTGGTACGTTACCTTAAAAGAATGACGTGTACCCAAGGTTTATGACTGAATCTGGACCCAAAAGTTTTTAGTTTTAATTGTAATGCTGTTTATATTATACATTTGCTTAATTTATATATCTTTCCATGCTGCCTCGTAAGAAAGGGTGTTATATACATTTGTTAAAATAGATTAATAGACTATGAAATGAAAACCGGTGTTGCATGAGCAGAAGTCTGCCTGCATGAGTGGACTTTGCACTCCTTGTGTTTGGTTGTGGCTTTTTGGGAGAGAGAGCAGGAACTGAGTTGTGAAAAGGAATTATAGGCACCCTTTTAGTTATATTTCAGGTGTCAGGAATCTGTGATAAAAGAAGTGATGAACTTGTTGATCAGACGGAGTGATTAATTTGCAAGCCAGCAAGAAGTTGTATTATTGTAACAATTATCATATTTGATGGATTAAAGACCACACTAGGATATCAGTTGCCTTAGGAGTTTATTTACAATATCTGATTTTCTGAAGACAATGAGTCCATGTCATGATGCTTGCTGTAAAATGCACTGCTAAACTTGTCAAATTAAAATGCAGTTCAGGGGAGCTTATTTGTCCTGTCTGTGTTATTTCACAGCCAAATTTTGCAAGCCTTTCCTGACATTCTTATATTTAATAGCCATTTTCAAATCAGTCAAGCTCCATGGGGCAAGCAACACTTAGATTTGATGATTTCTACATCTAATTCCCCTCATCTCATAAACCAGAATGGAGTAATTTGATTTGAATTAACCCCTGCACTTTCATGCTATATTATGTTGCAATGATAAATTAGGATATTATAAAATGGGAGGGGGAGAATTGAGTAGATTCCTTTAAAGTGAATTAATTTCCAAGGTTGTCCAAGGTGGGACATTGTCCAAGATTAGCTATATTGTCTAAAAAAATGTTTTGGTCAGCTTAACCATATGTTGACCTTGTTGCATGGACTTCTTAAACTGTGTCCATGAATCTTGCAAACTGAAGTGAAGCATATGCAGGCACCTGAGGGTCACTCGCTTAGGGTTGGGCCAAGCAATGGGGTTTCAAACTGAGAATTAGAGAGCACCCCAAAAAGCTCTCTCTCTGGAGGTAGCTGGCTTACCGAACAGATCTGGACAGTTCCCCTTGGCTTACTCAGAGTAAGCATTTGTGCCTTGCTGGAGAACATGCTGGGGAACTTGTCAGAGCTGAGAGAATGCTGGGAGACCACTTAAGAGCTGCAGGACTAGTACTGACATTAACACGACCGGAGAATTTTCTGGAAATACTCTGGAAAATGTGATAGCATCCATAACTTATGAGGAGAAATCAAATCTAAATACTTGCTTAAGCCAGCCTACAGACTACAGTAGTTTCAGATCCTGATAAATTGGCTATGCTATCTGCACTCTTGTCTTCCACAAGTAGTCTGGCTCCCTGTGAACCTGTAAAAGTCAGGAGCATATGCAAAGTCCTTCTGAATTATTGGTCTGATCCTAATTTTGAAGATCACATCCTGCAAGTCATTCTTGGAACATATTTTTCTACCAGTCATGACCTCTGCATCAAAATGTAATATATTAATTGGCCTCAGTTTAAGGGGAGAGGAGCAGAGGTGGTGCGGGGAGAGCTGGTATGGAGTTGAACATTGAGAAAGTCCTGCAAAGTGCATAGAAGGTGCTCAGACGAATTTTGCAGTTGTTCTCTGAAGGTTTATATTGAAACTCTCCCCACTTTTTTTTTTTTTTTTGCTACATTCATTCCTTTTGCCACCTCACATAAATCTGGCAAACTTTATGCATACAAATAGCCTCACTCTATGGCATCTAGACAGAAATGAGTGGAATGCAAGCCTAGAATAGTTTAATACTGCAATATTCCAGTTCATGCAACCATAAGCTTAAACCCAACTATCTTGCAAAGATTTTTGGATGTCACTCCTGGTACAGTCATCATAGACTTTGGACAGTAATCATAAAGAACACATAATTATGGACAGGCTTGCATTTTTTCTGTGTTTGTTAGAAACCAAAAATTGGTGGTCCTTGCTCAGCGTTTAATTTCATCTGTTTTTATTGTAATGTGGTTTAAGTATTTCTAAACTATGTATTTCTGTGACATCTTGGGAATATTATAGCTTTGGCACTACTGATTCTAAACAATATAAAGAAGGGAAATTTTTTAGTTAAAAGTGGGGGAGGTCTTTAAGAGAAGCTTTCTTTCTCATGATATTGCACCTTTTCTATAAGAGCTGCCAACATTTGTTTATTATAGCCATATCCTACCGTTTTTCTTTAAGAAACGCAAGGTGGGATAGATCAGCCTCCCAACAGCTCTGTCAGGTAGGTTAAACTGAGAGTCAGTGACCCCAAATTTACCTGATGAGGTTTATGGCCAACGGGGGATTAGAACAGATCCCCTGGATCTGGCCACTCTAACCACTACACCACACAGGCTCTCAATACATGGTCAAATTTTGTTCATATTATTTTGAAGTAGTACGTCAGTCAATCAATTGGTGAAAGTCTTAATATCAGCAAGTTTCCCAGTCAATTAGAAGCCTGAAAACAGTCAAATTAAAAAAAAAAAAATATGGGATTTGGGATGTTTGAGGGACTTGCCACTGACAACTTAGGGGCATGGATTTTCCAGTCCTCTTGGTCTTTTTAAACATTGCGTGCAGAATGCCAGTTCAGAGGTAGAGTGGTGGTCTCCTCATCAGTAGAATATGTTCTTCAACTACATCTTATTCGTTTCCAGGTATCTATATGTTTCTGCAACAACACATTAACTCTATGCAACAGGCAAGTTCAGTTATGGAGATTACAATTATTTTAAAGCCCTGTTCACACAAGCCCAACAAGGTAGAAGAGGTAATGACATTTCTATCCTTCCCCCAGGGCCTTTTTGAAAGTTTTACAAGTTCCTTCCCACTGAAACCAAAAGAGTCTCCTGGTCTGCACCTATCATGTCTTTTTTGCCCCCATTCACACAATGGAAAGGCTCATAATAGCAAAGATCTAGTAAACTTAGATAGGGAAGGGAGGTTGGCGGTCATGCAACACGGCTTCTGCAAAAACAGGTCCTGCCAGAAGAACTTTGTGGGATTCTGTGACAAGGTTTTGGGGTGGCTAGACAGAGGGGATGTGGTGGATGTAATTTACCTGGATTTCAGCATGGCCTTTCACAGTGTCACATGATATCCTGATGGGGAAATTGAGGAGTTTGGGGATAGACCAATGCACTATCTGATGGATTAGGGCATGGCTGACAGACTGAAAGCAGAGGGTTACTATTAGTGGAGAATCATTGGGATGGTGGACAGTGATGAGCAGGGTCCCACAGGGCTCAATCCTGAGACTGATCCTGTTCAATCCTTTCATTAATGACTCAGAGGAGGGGGTGAGAAGTCTGCTGGTCAGATTCGCAGATGATACTAAAATGGGGGCAGTGGCCACAACTGAGGAGCAGATACTCCAGATCCAGAAGGATCTGAACAGACTATGGAAGTGGACAGGGGACAACAGGGTGGCATTTAATGCAGATAAATGCAAGGTCTTTCACTTGGGACATAGGAATGGCTATAGGTTAGGGGACAAGTGGCTGAAGAGCAGCACTTGTGAAAGGGATCTTGGGGTATGGGTCAAGTGCAGGCTAAACATGAGTCAGCAGTGTGATGCGGTGGTCAAGAGGGTGAATGCCACCCTTGGTTGCATAGCCAGAAGCATGGCTTCTAGATCATTACTACCACTCTATACGACTCTGGTGCTCCCACAACTGGAGTATTGTGCTCAGTTCTGGGCTCCACATTACAAAAGGATATAGCCACAAGGATGGTGGCTGAATTGCAGGAAAAGCTGTATGAGACAAGATTGAGGGAACTGGGTCTCTTCAGCCTGAAGAGGAGACTCTGAGGGGATCTGTACATATAGGTACATGAGGGGGTGCCATGCAGAGGTGGTAGAGATCTGTTTTCCCCTGTGGAGGAGGGCAGCACTCTTTCCAGGGGAGCAAAGCTCAGGGAACCAAGGCGCAATTTGGATGCCAGGAAGTTCTTCCTGACAGGACCCCAAGAGTATGGGATGGACTTCCACAGGAGGTGGTGGAGGCCGCATCATTGAGGGTTTTCAAGGACAGGCTAGACATGCACATGGTGGGTATGTCATGAGCTGGAGCCGGAGGTCAGACTAGATGGCCCAGCATGCCTCTTACTCGCTCTGTTTCTGTGTTTCTAGCAGAATTCCACAGAGGTTGAGGGGGGATCCTTAACCTGTTGAGGGTGGAGCTCTCTGTCCATGGAGGGGAGACCCACTGAGTCCTATGGACCCTGGGAAGCCATAGGACTGGAGTCTGTTTCTGTGAACAGTTTGATAGGCCTGGGTGCTGGTGGGGAGGGGGTGCACTCAGCTGCAGGG
Organism: Varanus komodoensis; assembly: GCF_004798865.1. Classification (NCBI taxonomy): domain Eukaryota; kingdom Metazoa; phylum Chordata; class Lepidosauria; order Squamata; family Varanidae; genus Varanus; species Varanus komodoensis. Next base: position 14,388,227 of record NW_025335627.1, read on the forward strand.
CCATTACATCAAGAAAAGGGATGGCTGGGGTTCCAATTTTTGTCAGCTGTACCTAGCATGTCTCTTTGTTGCAGTGGGAGTTCTAGTTCTTCTTTGTGGTCTCCATGCAATCACACCCACTTGAAGAGTGACAAAGTAAGCAACTTGCCCTTCAAAGCATCTGGAGGACAGCAGGTTGCCCAGTTCTGCTGCATTTTTAATGGGGCCTTAGTCAGTGTTCTTAAACTCAGCACTAAGGGGGAGGCCAGAGTTATTAATTTGTTTTCCAAATTATTAAAAACCAAAGGAAGGTTGGAAGCCCTGTCAGCTTTGCTGAGAACCTTGCTTTTCTCCTGAAATGTGCTTCCCAACCTTTCCACCCCCCGCCCCCAAGTCCAAAATGGTGCCCATTCAGATTGGCTCTGTTAATATTTGGAGTGTTATGCTTATGGCTGGAATCCAGCATATTCCTGTGACATTTTTTTCTGCAGCAGCTTTCACCTCTCCTTCCTAATGGCGACTCTACTCCTGGAGGCAAAAAGAGCCATCACCAAAAGAAATTACATGTACTCTCTTTGTACGTGAGAAGAAACTCCTTGCACCAGTTTGCTGAAAATGACTTCAGATCTTATCCAGTGTATGCACCTTTAATCAACATAATTATTCTTGAGGAACACCTGTATTTCTTGTCCATTGACTATATGACCTTGAACAACTACCTGTGAACAATGCTCATTTTCACTGTTATGCTGAGATGACTATATTATGGTTTAAAGCCGATGGGAAGGCAAACAATAGAAACATAGAAACAGAGCGAGTCAGAAGGGGCCTCCTGGGCCATCTAGTCTGACCTCTGTCTGACCTCCAGCACCAGCCGGCTCCGCTCACGACATGCCCACCATGTGCACATCCAGCCTATCCTTGAACACCTGCACCGATGGGGCCTCAACGACCTCTCATGGAAGCCCATTCCACACCCTCGGGGTCCTGACTGTCAGGAAGTGCTTCCTGGCATCCAAATGGAACCTTGGCTCCCTGAGCTTTGCTCCATTGGAGCGCGTCCTGCCTTCCTCTGCAGGGGAGAACAGGTCTCTACCCATCTCCATGTGACACCCCCTCACTTACCTGTATGTCGCCAGCATATCCCCTCTGAGACTCCTCTTCTCCAGGCTGAAGAGACCCAGTTCCCTCAGTCTCGCCTCATACCTCATCCCCTGCAAACTGGCCACCAACCTTGTGGCCCTACGCTGCACTGACTCCAACCTGGCTATATGCTTTCTGTAATGCACACCAAAAAAAAAAAAAAAACAAAACACCTAGAGGAAAAGGGTGACATTTGCAGTCTTATTGTACTGAAGCTCATGAAGCCCAAGTACACAAATAATGGTCCACAAAACAATTAAGCAGAGCTGGCCACATTTTCATAGATGGCTTTCATTGGCCTCATTGACTGAATGACTGATCATGTTAAAATACCTGAGGTAACAAATCTTTGTAGAAGCTTGGTAAGTGAAAATACGACCTGGTCAAACAAGGCATGTGGAGGTACTGAAGTAAAGGATTCTGAAAACCTCACACCTACTACTACCATTTTTTCAAGGTGCACTCCTGCTCATTTTGAACCCTGATGGAGCGGTAGTAGTAGACTAGTAATACCATGCTGAGGAAGGGCGAACCACATGAAAAGTATAATTTAGGCAAGAAAAATAATGTTGCACAATATGGCAAAAGGATTGGTTAGAGTCTTTTTAAAAGCCATGAATATAATCAACTCAAAGTCCTGGAATCCTGGACTTTTCAATTGCTCATTATTTTGGCTCCCCTGCTTCTCCTAGGAGGCAGTACAGAATGTACATACTTGCTGTTTATGTACAGACAACAGCCTGCTGCCTCAGGGGGCTGGGGGAGAATATACGCTGGAAAGTTCATCTCTTTTTATGGATTACAAAATGGAGCCAAGACTTGCGTTCTCCAGTGTGGCGCATTATGTACTGGATAGCCAGATTGAAGATTATGCATAGGACTTAATGCAGCAGTTTTGCTTCTTCAGATGTTTGACTACAAATCCTGCGTGTATTTATAACTGTGGTTCTGCTCATTTCTGTTGGCTCTGTACCACCTGAGTCCTCGTAAGATGCAGCAAAAAAAAAGAAAGGAGGGGGAATCCTCAAGTGCCTTACTTAAATTAGCTTTCTGCCTTCCATCCAGCTGGAACAAAGAATCCTTGGGAGTGATCTTGTCCATTTTGTCTTTTTTTTTTTTGGCAGAAGCTGACTGAAACATTTCACAAGCAGCTTTAAATTAAATTTGAAAGCAGCTGCATCAGTGACAACCTCTTACCTGGAAAACGGGCTGCTGGTGGGCAGGTTTTTTTTTTTTTTTAATGAGCGTGTGCAAACTTCGAGCCTCATAGAGTCTTTCTGCATTCTGTGTAATTTATCCAGCATCTCATGGGCAGTGTTTGGAAGAGGCCATAAATAAATTTTTTGAGGAAGGGTTAGACGGGGACACAAGCCCTATGGCTGCTGCATCAGGGCCATTTTTATAGGGCCTAAACTCTAAGAATGAATGAGTCATTCTGTAGACAGTGGAAACCCAAAGTCATTAAGGACAAACAGTGCTAATTCAGCCAAGCTGCCTTTTAGGAATACAGTGCCACGATTCTGAATTGACTTTGTTTTCCCACAGCGAAAACAAAGTACAGTCAGGTATAATTGGTTCAGAGATGAACCAAGGCAGACCAGCAGAATGGAGTGTTTTGGAAGGGATGGGAGGGGTCCAGGAAGGGGAGAAGGCAGAAGAGCCATTTCCTTGACAAGGCACTGGGAGAGACAAGCTGCCCAGTTAGAGGCCTTGAGCCACTCTTGTCAGCTGGCGTTTCAGCAGTGGGAACCACCCTGAGAGTGGAGCCCAGAGCTCCCGACAGGAAGGAGTTCTGGGAGGAGTATCTACTCTTGGTTCAACTATCATTCTTGACATGTAGGAAACATAGCTTGCAGCTTACTAGCGGGGGAGTAGCTTTGGCTTGTAGCTGGAACATGCCAGTAAAGATCTGCTTGCAAGGAGACTATCCAGTGGTTTTGGAGCCTGAGGGCGATTAGGTGAAAGCCAGGCTCACAACCGATACTCATTCTGCATCACAGCTTGTGCCCAGTGCAAGTACTGGGAAGGGGAGTCTGAAAGTGTGAGCGCTCAAAGACTCATTTGGGAAGAACCTTTCCATGACCAGGTCTACAAAGACAGGGTCCATTTTGGTTCAGCTCATAATTTTCCAAATCTCCTTCCCTTCCCTTCCCTTCCCTTCCCTTCCCTTCCCTTCCCTTCTCTCTTTCTTGGAACCAGCTGTCTAGATCAAAAAATGAATGAACGCTTACATTTATTCCAAGATAACATGACTATCTAATTGCACTATATTCTCTTAAAGTATTTGTTCTGTTTTGGGATAGCCGCTTTTGATGACCTACTGAGTGCCACTTGATTCTGTAATTTGGGATTGCATACTTATCATGTGTCCTCATTTCCCCATTTTCTTGGGATAACTCCTTGTCATATGAATAATCCTCATTGGCAGCTGTGAATGATTAAGCTATACTTTTCAGCACGGGAGTGATGATGTTCTTCCATCGTTTTCGATGAGGAACTTGAAATCCGTTAGATTCAGGTCCCTTAGGGGAGACACCAATGACTCCGTCTGGTCAGGTATTAATGGCTGGTCAGGTAAAACGCATTCAGTTAATGCGGCTCGATGATGTGAACAAGGTGCTTGGACAAGTACATCCCACCACCTGCTTACTCGACCCTTGCCCTTCGTGGCTGCTGACCAAAGCCAAACACAGGATTGGTTCCTGGATCCTGGAGGTTATTAATGCCTCTCTGAGGGATGGCCGGGTGCCCGCTCCTTTAAAGGAGGCGGTAATCAGGCCTGTCCTAAAGAAGGTGTCTCTGGATCCAGAGATGGCCGCCAATTATAGACCAGTGGCCAACATCCTGTTTTTGGGCAAGGTGTTGGTACAGGTGGTGGCGGGACAACTCCAAGCACTCTTGGATGAGACTGATTACCTGGACCCATTTCAGTCCGGCTTCAGGCCCAGGTATGGTACGGAATCTGCCTTGGTCGCCCTGTATGATGACCTGTCCAGGGAGAGAGACAGGGGGAGTGCGTTCCTGTTGGTTCTCCTGGACCTCTCAGCAGCTTTTGATACCATCAACCATGGTATCCTCCTGCATAGGCTGGAGGGACTGGGAATAGGAGGCACTGCTTGGCGTTGGTTCTGCTCCCACCTTGATGGCAAATTCCAGAAGGTGGTACTGGGGGACTTTGGCTCTGCGCCATGGCAACTTTGCCATGGAGTACCGCAGGGTTCCATTTTGTCCCCCTTGCTATTTAATATCTACATGAAACTGCTGGGAGAGGTCATCAGGAGGTTTGGACTGCGGAGTCATCAGTATGCCGATGACACCCAGCTCTACCTCTCTTTCTCAACCAATCCAGGTGAGGCAGTGGCTGTACTGAACTGGTGCCTGGCTGAGGTAATGAGCTGGATGAGGGCCCATAAACTGAAACTCAATCCAGATAAGTCAGAGGTTCTGTTGGTGGGTGATTTGAGCTCCTGGGTAGGTGACTTGGGCCTTGCCCTGGACGGGGTTGCACTCCTTCTAAAGGACAGTGTCTGCAGCTTGGGAGTGCTCCTCGACCCAGAGCTGTCCTTGGAAACTCAAGTGACAGTGGTGGCGTGGAGCACTTTCCTTCAGCTTCGGCTAATCCATCAGCTGTGTCCCTACCTGGAGGAAGATTGCCTAGCAACAGTAGCACACGCATTGGTTACTTCCCAGTTGGATTTCTGTAATGCGCTTTACGTGGGGCTGCCCTTGAAGACAGTCTGGATACTTCAGATGGTTCAAAACAGAGCTCCCAGGATGCTGTCGGGGACTGGGCATTATTCTCATATAACCCCAGTCCTCTATCAGCTCCATTGGCTTCCCATTGAAGTCCGGGCTCAATTCAAGGTGCTGGTTATTACCTATAAAGCCCTAAACAGCTTGGGTCCAGGATACCTAAAGAAATGCCTTCTTTACTATTTGCCCTCCCACCCCTGAGATCGGCGGCAGAAGCCCTCCTCCGGGAACCTTCTGTGAAAGATATTAGGAGACAGAGTACCTGGAGGAGGGCCTTCTCTGCGGTGGCACCCCGTCTATGGAATGTGCTCCCCAGAGAGGTCCTCCTGGTGCCATCGTTATTTGTTTTTTGGCACCAGGCCAAGACCTTTTTATTCAAACAATATTTTAACAACTTTTAATATTGAATTTTATTACCATATTTTAATTGCAGCCAGAGTGGGTCATTAATTTATTTATGTTATACTGTTATGTATTGAATTTTATTTGTGTAAGCCATCCTGAGGCTCTCTCAAAGGACGGCATACAAATACCTTAAATGAATGAATGAATGGGTTGTGAGCTGTCCACGGTGTGTCCGCAGGTGGCTGATAAGACCAATACGGGCACGGAGTGTTCTGTCACATGTCAGGCAGACATGTGTGGGCACCACTGTTGCAACGTTTGCAACTCTGGCTTTACGGAGTGCTCGCTTCTCTTGTGCTATGGTTGTCTTTCTGGCTTCAGATGTTTGGCAGCCTTGGTGGTTCAGCATGCGCCATGTCGATTGGTCTTGTGCCAGGGTCTCCCAGGAGGTGGTGTCGATAACCAGGGACTTGTGAGAGGCTTTCAGCGTGTCTTTGTATCGCTTCTTTTGTCTCCCGTGCGATCACTTTCCTTGAGTCAGTTCACCATAGAAGAACTGTTTGGGGATGTGGTGGTCTGGCATCCTTGCAACGTGGTCTGCCCAGCGTGTCTGGGCTTTCATCAGCAAGGTGTGAACTGACGGCAGGCCTGCTCTAGAGATGACCTCTGTGTCTGGCAGCTTGTCCTGCCACCGGATCCTCAAAAGTCTACGGAGGCAAGTCGTGTGGAAGTGGTTCAGTTGCCTGGCGTGCCTCCTGTATACAGTCCAAGTCTCACTGGCATACATCAGGGTAGTTAGCACTACTGCTTGGTAGACTTTAAGCTTTGTAGCAAAGCTTATTCCACGGCAGTCCCACACTTTGGTCATCAGTCTGCCGAATGCAGAGCTTGCCTTGGCAATTCTGCAGTTGACCTCGATGTCAATTGTCACTGCATGGGAAAGGGTGCTGCCAAGGTATGTAAATTGGTCCACTGCTTGCAGCTTTTGTTCCTTTACTGTGATGGTGGGCTCTTGGTGTTGTGCTTTTGGAGCTGGCTGGTACATCACTTTGGTTTTCTCTGTGCTGATGAGGAGGCTGAAGTTGTCGCATGCTGCTGCGAATTTGTCCATGCTGGCTTGCATTTCCTGCTCTGATCCAGCATTCAGGTCACAGTTGTCAGCAAAAAGGAGGTCTTGTAGCACAGTCTCCTTTATCTTGTTGACAACCTTTGCAGGTTGAACAATTTCCCATCGATCCTGTATTTCAGGCTGATTCCCAAGGAATTGTTCTGAAAGGTGTCTTTCAGCATGGCTGAAAACATTATTCTGAACAGGGTCGGTGCCAGCACGCACCCTTGCTTGACGCCATTTGTGACGGGAGAGGCCTCGGAAACTTCTCCATCGTCCAAAACATGAGCCATCATGCCGTCGTGGAACTGACATACCATCAGGATGAATCTGTCAGGGCACCCAAACTTTGACATGATGCCCCACAGACCTTAGCGACTGTCAGTGTCAGAAGCCTTGGTGAGATCCACAAAGATGATGTACAGTTCATGATTCTGCTCTTGACACTTCTCTTGCAGCTGTCGGGCTGCGAAGTTCATGTCCACAGTGCCACGCTCTTTGCGGAAGCTACACTGTGTCTCGGGTAGTAGACCCTGTTCCAGGTGGTCAGTCAGGAGATTCAGCAACACACGTGCAAGGATCTTGCCTACAATGGAAGGCAGTGATATTCCTCTCTGATTATCGGAGACTTGTCGATTTCCTTTCCTCTTGTAGAGGTGTATGATGGACACGTCTTTCAGTTCCTGAGGAATGGATCCTTGATTCCAGAAGGACTGGAACAGCTGAGTGAGTTTGTCGACAAGCACTGTACCACCTTCCTTATAGACTTCCGCTGGGATTGCGTCAGATCCTGGGACCTTGCTACTGGACAGCTGGCAGATGGCCTGCAGGGTTTCAGGCTTTGATGGTGGGGCATCCAGGCTGTGGTTGATATCCGCCTGGGGCATTCTGTTAATCGCCTCATTAGTGATGGAGGATGGGTGGTGTATAGATTGGAAGTGCTCAGCCCAATGCTGTAGATTTAGAGTTTTCTCAGTAATGAGAGTTGCACCATCTGAGTCCAGTAGAGGGGAGCTCCCTGAGGGCTGAGGTCCGTACAAGTATCTGAGGGCTTTGTAGAACTGATTGGCATCGTTTGTATCAGCAAACTTCTGGATTTCATCTGCTTTGGCACTCAACCAGGAGTCCTGCATCTTGCAAAGCTTGCTCCGTACGGTCATGTGAGCGTTGTTGAAGGCATTTTTCTTAGCTGTTGACAACGGGTCGTTCTGATGAGCATGGTGAAGGCACTGCTTTTCAGCAAGTAAGGCCTTGATCTCTTCATCATTTTCATCAAACCAGTCCTGCTGTTTCCTGTGTGAGGGTCCAAGAAGCTTTAGTGCAGAAGAGTGCACAATATCCCGGAAGCGTTCCCAGTCCTTCTCAGCATTTTCCTCTAATTGCAGCTCTGAGAGTTGGTTGTCAAGATCTTCTGCTAGTGAAGCTGCTGTGTTGGGGTTCCTCACTTTACTGGCATTGATCTTTTTCATCACAGCTTTGTTTCCCTGAGGACGTCTCTTAGGCTTGATGTGAAGGCTTAATTTGGAGATGATGAGTCTGTGGTCAGTCCAACAGTCAGCACTCAGCATGGCCTTGGTCACCCTTACATCCTGTCTGTCTTTCCTCCGCACGATGACATAATCAATGAGATGCCAGTGCTTGGAGCGTGAGTGCATCCAGGATGTCTTTTTGTGAGTGGGCAGGTGGAAGATGGTATTAGTGATGATCAGATCATGAGCTGCACATGTCTTCAGTAGTAGTAGGCCATTGCTGTTACATTTGCCGATTCCGTTTTTTCCAATGACGCCATCCCAGGTGGAGTGATCGGATCCTACTCTCGTGTTGAAATTGCCAAGTAGAATCAGCCTGTCGGTGCGCTTCACGGATGAGAGTAGGGTATTGAGATCTTCATAAAACTTGTCCTTTCCTTCATCCGGATTCGTCATTGTGGGTGCGTAGGCGCTGATCAGTGTGGCTTGTTTTCCTCTCACTAGCGGGAGATGCATTGTCATGAGTCGGTCGTTCACACCCTTGCGAAGGCTGGAAAGTATGGGGACAATATGATTCTTAACCACAAAGCCAACTCCAGATTCACGAAGTTCGTCATTGCTACGTCCACACCAGAAGAATGTGTAAGTGGGGAGATTCTAGGAAATGTCACATATTCAAACCATTATGGCCATTAGTTCTACCTCTTGAAATGGTGAGCGTCCAGGGATGGGAAAAGTCCTGGGGAAAGTGCCTTTGTCTTCACTGATGCTAGCATGTTGCTACCTGGGCCATTTGATCTTGTCATATTCACCACGACACCTTGATTGGCTGGGAATCATACGCTGGGTGTGTGGGGTGGTGATGGTAGGAATGTGGGGGGCAGGAAAGGTTGCATGTTGTGCCTGACTTTATAGTGGCAATAGCTTGCAGCACCTCCCCATCCTAGAGCAAGACTGCTGGGGGCCATATGCCCAGCCAGCCAGGCATCAGGAGTGCCAGAAGAGCAGTGGCAGTGATGTGCCCACCCCCACCCCTACCCCAGATGCTCTGTGTAGAGGCCGGTTGATCCGGTGCTGTTCTTCTGGAGAACCCTTGAAGCACCACCCAAGTAATCCCGGATTTAGACACGTTTAGGACACCTCAAATATGTTCTGATCTGACTACAACAACTGTAGAGATTCTAGAGCGTGCTCAGCACAAAATGCAGACATGCGTACTTTTTGAGGCTTGTGGGATGCCGCAAAACACACGTGATGTTAATTAAGCACAATAGCTTTCCCTTAAGTCAGAACAAAACATCCCTAGAGTACCTTACCTGGTGAAGAATATTTCAGAGGCAAGAGGTATAAGCCATGCAAGACAACACTTTGTGGGCTTGTGTGCCAGAAATGGCCTGGTATCATTTACGCACAATGCAATCAAAGCCGTGTAACATATGAAGGCAGCGCAGTTTCACTAGGCTCACAGATTCTGCTGGGAGGTCAGCGTGGCTGTTCTTGCTCTGTGGACTGTCTGTGAACTGCTGCACTGAGAGGAGAAAGTGGAAGCTGCCTATGAAAATGGATGGTCCCTTGGCAAGGCAGAGGCATGCAATCTAAAAGTGGGCCTCTTGGAGGTCATCCTTTAGAGAAAACTGTATTGACCATTTTTGCTGTCATGGGTGTTTAATGAACTTGGATGCACAGCATGAAAATAGACTCAATAATGTGTAATGATGACTTCTTTTAAAGAAAAAAAACCCCTTAATTGGATTCTTATCAGGTAATCTCTCAATGAGGCAATGTAGCTGCTAATTACTGTTATTGGTGACATTTGGATTTATTGAAGTCGAACGCCTCCTTTGGGTTTATAAAAAAAGATTTTTGCCCCTAAAAAGCAAGAAAAGTAAGTTATTTAACACTCAGTGGGGTGCTGTCAGACAGAATAGCAGCGTACCTATTAAAATTTTAGTGCCAGATTATGATTCACAGTTAGAGCATAGGAGCAGCAAGATCCAAGCAGCAATTACTAATTAATCAGGGGCTAAAAGTGCAAATGAAAAAAATAGGGAGGAAAACTGGAACTAAATGATAAGAGCCTTACAGGGACAGAAGTCTGTTCAGTGTTTCAGTTTTTAAAATAGACAAGATTGTTATGTGTTGCCAGTTGCCATTTCATTCTGTTGTGTACTTCCTAGCAGTGCAAGTTTCCAATCCAATGTGTTTTAATGCTTAATTATTGTTGTGATTTTTTTTACATTTTGCAAGCCGTTTCAGAGGGCAAAAGTAGAACATTTTTAGGGCATAATTCTGCCCATGTTGGGAAAGAGAAACCTTGCACAACTTCTCAGACTTTTCCTACCTAAACATGCAGATGTTTGTACCACCACCACTACCACCAATAAATAATAATAATAATAATAATAATAATAATAATAATAATAATAATAATAAATGGATTGAAATGTTTATCTCGAATGATACAACCCAATGTGTATTTGCACAGGATTTCTAAAATTTCCAGCAATTCCTAGTCAGGTAATATTGTAAGGGTTTTAATGTTAGGACTGGTTAGCTTTAAATATCAGGAAGAGCTTTCCAACCATAAGAGAAATTCAGTAATGCAACAGGCACTGTTGAGAAGACACTAAATCACCTTCATTGGAATGAGAACTTGGAAGTATCTTGGAGTCCACATTTGTTACAGAAATTCAGTTGTTCTTTACTTACTGTCATCTCAAATGCAGTGCAACTAAAATTGGATTTAAAGGAAAGTGCAAGCTTTTCAGCTTCATTACTAAAAATATTTTCTGCAGATATTTATGAACAAATATTTACATGAAATATATGCTATACAAATATTTATGAACTGTTTTAAGTGTATATGAGCAGAAGGAAGGTAGTGAAGAAATAGGCTTTCCCCTTCCCATTGTTTGTCCTTTCCTCCTCTGGTTGTTTTCTCCCTGGGCTGACATTTTCTGCTAAACTGTGTTTAACAGTGTGCGTATTTGGGAGGATTTGGTTAGGGGTATGTGCAAATGAAAGATGTTCCTGAAGGTTGGTTCCTTCAGACCTAAAGCAAACACTAGCAACATTTTTGAAGGACAAGTGTTTCAGATTTTGGAGGGTTGCAGATTTCCTTACTTAGAATTTGGCCACAGTGTTCACCCTTGAGTTAAACATTTCTCTTTTCAAAGCCTTGTGACTACTCACAGTAGTATGAGTGGTCTTCAGTGCTACAGATTAGTCTCATCAGTTGGCAAAGCTACATTGTGAAGTCTTACTGGGGCCTGGTCATTGTGGATGGGGTGAGTGTAGCATTAGCACCCCTTTTTAGTGATTATAACCAGCTAGTGCAGACATTGCCTAGCGTGTTCCATTTATGAAGCTGCCTCCTTCTTTTCCAGCTGGGATGCACCTGTTCTTCCTAGTTCATCATGCAGCTAATGTTAATCCAACCTGTGTTTCTCCTACTACTGTTACATAAAGAAAAACAATAGCTGAATGAATCATTTATTGCAGAAAACAAGATAACTAGTTTTTACACATGCATATTTTATTAAAAATGTTGTCCCCGATACATGTTTACACTTATTTCTGCTTAAATAAAACATTCACTTTACACCTAGTATTGAATGAGTGACTCTGTAAATCGTATGACTGTAGACAGAAGTGGCACAGCTGCTTAAGATAAATGGGACTTTCCAAAGCCATGTCAATTCATGTCAGCAAAGCATGTCACTGAATTCATGGGTATAGGTGGTATAGATAAAGGAAAGAAAGGGACTCTCACTTTCCATGTTTTCAAAATCCCTTTGCCTAGGGGCCTATGAACATTAGCTCCTAATGCATGTTTGACTGTACTGGGAGTGGACACCTTGTAGCCATCCAGATGTTTTGGCCTACAACCCTTGTCTTCACTCACAACTTGACTATGCTAGCTTGGGCTGATGGGAGTTCTTAGCCAAAACATCCGGAGGGCTGTAAATTGAAGATCACTGGTCTTAAGTCTCCTTTATTGAAAAGTGTAACTGACATGGAGTAAGCACTCATGCACTCATGTATATACAGGCCTGTGCACAACACATCTGGAGAGGTAAAGGATGCTGTGGTGACAAAATTCTGCCTTTTTCAGAGATAGAAACTTCTTTTCTAAACATGATTTTACAACGTAGGAAGAACTCCTTTGGGTACTTCAGTGTTGCAAAAACATTAAACAATGAAGAGGTATTCAATCCTCTGAATATTGTCCTACAGTATTCTGTTGCACAGGAATAGGTTTCATAATACTGATACTATGCAAAGTTAGATCAGCATTAAAGATGTCACAAATATCTGTGTTTATTCTTCCAATGCAAAATTTCTGCTGAGGTGCAACAAGGTGGGAAGAGAAAGAAACATTCTGTGAACGTGAGATGGCCATTTAGCAGTTTTTCTGCCTCTTTTACACAATGATGTGGAACTGTTTGCAAGGCACACGTGTTAGGGAGCAAAAGAAGAATGCATCCTAATTGACAAAGGATATGGGGCAGTGTTTATTAATGGCAGTATAATTGCACACTTGCACTCAGTCAACTAGTTAAAACAGATTAGGTAAATGGAAGGACTTCATGTGCTATTATAGTCATGGAAGCAAGTCTTACTGGTTCTGTCGTTGTGTTCACTATAAGTTCCAGGACTGACAGAGTTTATGTAGTAATGAACCCTTTTTCTTTAAGTGCTAGAGAAATAAATGTCTGCAAATTAGAACGAGAAATGTACAAAGAAATGATAGAAATGGTGATCCCCCCAGTGCACTCCTTTGGCCCCTTCTCCGGAATTGCACAACTCACACTGAACTTTAACAATGTTGGTACAATGCTAGCAAGCAAGCAAGCAAGCATGCATGCACACAAATGTTCTAGACAAGCAATGTGTGCAACAGGGCTGGAGAATGTGTGGCCCTTTTGCTGTTGCTGGACGTCCTCTCTATCAATCCTCCCCATTGGCTATGCTGACTGATAGGAGGTACGCTTCAATATCTGGAGGGCTGCATGTTCCTCACTGCAGGTACACTGCAGTTGGGGTGTGGGGAACACTTCATTGCACAACTGATGTCAATGAATAATGATTATGTGTTTGTTTGTTTATGTTCACCTCACCTTTACACTAACATAGTGCTCACTGGCTTACAAAGAGTTATTTCAACAATAAGGAACCAATGGATAAACCATATAGTATGCATAAAAAAACAGCAGCCAAACATAATTAGTGAATTAGTTACAGGAGGAGTAAGATTTCATGGTGTTAAAAGCAGCACCTAGCTCCTAAGCCATAATAATCTGTCTGCTATTCATATGAATAAGGCCCATGTGCCGCATGCAACAGGGCTTCTGATTGCATTCCGAAAACTATTCACAAATGTGAGGTGGAAAAGAGCAGAGATGTCCATGGAGATACAGGGCAGGTTACTGGCATCTGCAGGTATCACAGTTCCAACCCCAGAGCAGATGGAGCCCACTCATGGCAGGGGTCCTGCCACTTTGCACCTTGTTGTCTCACGGTTGCAGTGAAATGCCAGTGCTACAGCTAGCAATTGAGGAAGAGCAGGCTGTTGCGTCACACATTCCCGTCTATCATTCCTATGATTTTATGGCTGTCTCATCTTATCGCTCACACACCCTATCATTTAGCTTTGAACAAGTGGCAAGTAGAGAAGAAACAGATATTCAGCTAAGGTAAATGGCATTGCAACACTATCATTTCACACTCAGCATGCCCTGTTAGAGACACAGTTGGATGATGATTCTTTCCTTTCTTTTTTGTGCTACAGAATTTCTATAAACTCTCTCTCTCTCTCTCTCTCTCTCTCTCTCTCTCTCTCTCTCTCTCTCTCTCTCTGTGTGTGTGTGTGTGTGTGTGTGTGTGTGTGTGTGTGTGTTTTGGACACAGAGGTCAAGAAGTAATGCAGCTAATCAGTGTACTTATTTCAGTTCTGCAGCATTGATTTAAAAGCAAAAAAGTAAAAGAAGCAACCATAAAAGTGACCTATGTCCAAGCTCCATATGATGTTAGAGGTGCTTCTTTGAAAGTGTGCTCAGCCTCGCCACTTTTAGTTTGGAGAACACAACTACTGGGGAGGCGGAGAAGGGCACAGTTCATCATGTGCTCTCATTCTGGATTGGGGACCTAAGCCAGTCTGATAATAGAAATCATTATTTTTATTATAATTAAATTGCCTTTATATCCCACCTTTCTTCCTCTTGCATGGAGCCCAAGGCAGCTTGCAAAATTTTCCCCCTTTCCATTTTTATCCTGACAACCACAGGTCTGTGCGGTTAGGCTGAAGGGCTGTGCCTCTTCCAAAGACACCCAGTGGGTTTCATGGCTGAGTGGGGACTTGGAACGTAGATCTCCTGAGTCCCAGCCCACTACTCTCAACTACAGTACCACAACCAACTCACCCCTCCCTGGGTGATGTTAGCCCTAAAGGTGTTTTTTGCTGGAATGTGCTCTTTGCACAGCAAGGAAAATACCTCTGCCATCTGTCATGTGTATTATACTTTGCAGAGGAGTACATAATTTAGAGCAAATAATGTTTGACTATGGTGGTAGTAGGGCTATTAATACCTTATCAGAATTTTGAGGAAGGATATTTTAAAAACTGTCAATTGCCATAACAATGTAAATTACTTGGAGTTATTTGTGAAGCAAAAGACATGTGACAGCTGTCATCTTTAGTAAGCATAAGTTTTGCCCTTGCTAACCACAGGGGTGATGCGATCATGATCACAGAGTTGGGTAGAAATAAACAAAGAAGCAGCTGTCCATTACAAAAGTGAGCACTATCCTGTCCCTAAGTGTTTGGACACCTTTGATGTGGCACAAGATGCCTGTAGCTACCTCATACACATAGGTGTTTGCGATGTCCAAATATGAAAATGCATGACTATCTCTTCCACAGAATGATTTTGTTGGGTAAGACACGCAGGTTGTGCTTAAAGTTCACTGCAGTCCAATGAAGTCATCAGGGTTAGCCGAAAAACGTATACCCATCTTTATCCATGAAGGTTGGAAAAGAGAGAGAGAGAATGAGAGACAGAGAGGGAGCACTCTTACCTTGCAGATAAGATTAGCTGGATGCAGGAGGAAGTAGGCATAGTCAAATTACGCATGTAAGCAGATGAGTCCCTAGGGTGCTCATTTACCCATTCCTTCTCAGTGGTTCCATGCAGATAGTGTTACTCAACTACTTAATAGTTTATAATTTGTCTTATTCATTGTACCATAGCCATTCCTCATCAGAATGCTGTGCTTGCTACTTCCCTCATCTCAGATATTACGTGGAAGGAAAACTGAAAAAGGATGATAACTCAAGTGGCTGTAAACATAAATTCTCCCAGAAGCTTTGAAACACTGGGAGGATGTGGCAGACATGTTCAACATAGTCTAATGAAAGCATTTCTTGCTCCAGAAATACGGAGTAGAGGACTCATTAACTTGTGCATGAGCCACCTAAGCTCCTGTACCAGCATCACACAATTGTATGAGAATGCCCCGGTGCCAGTGGTTCCCCAGGCTTCCAAGCCACCTTTGGTGGCCATTTGCACAGATCAGGGGTGACAAGAAGGGGTAACAGCAAGAAGGGTTTTCATCAGCATTGTAGGTTCTTGGTTGCTAAATGTAATCGTGTTGTTGTTGATCCTTTGCTTTGCAGTAAGAGGACCTCACATCTTCAGTAATCCTGCTCAGTAAACTGTCCTGGCGAAGCCTGGGGTGGGCAATCCGCACAAGGGATTTTTACCAGCAATGTCACCCCTGACTCGCTGGCATGTCACTCAGCACAGCCCAAACCAAACTTCTCTGCCATTCTACAGCAGATATCTTTGGATCAGTTACATCTCAGCGTTTGTATACACTGCATTTTTTTAGCAGTATGCATTCCAGTGTGTGCTACACTTCTGGTAGTGGTCTTGGGGGAAGGGACGTGACTTACCAGGATGGTAGACTGTGTAAGAGGAAGGGTCCTGTCCTACTTTTAAAAACTGTGTTTGCTAATATGCATGTGTGGAGGTACGAGTCTGTGAATTGCACAATCCTTTCGCATTACTTCAAGTGCTGGGAGAGGAACCCCTAGCTGAAGCACCTTGACCTATGTGCCTACTCATAAGTAAATAACATTGCCTTCAGTGGCACTTACTCCTGCAAAAGTCAGTACATGACAGGGGTTGTAATGAACAACTAGCTAAAAGCTCCTGATGTACATGACTACTCAGAAGTATATCACAACTGCTTACTCCTGTAAAAGTCAGCAGGGGAGAGGGGTGTTTGCTTTGGCTAACAGGAAAGAACTATGAATTACTTCTTTTAAAAATCTTCTTTCCTCCACACCAATGTATGATGGTCAAAAAAGAAACAGAAAACCCCACCTTTAAAAAAAAATCCCTCCACATATCTTTCCAACTGCTCCTCCTAATTTTATGATTTGTGTGTGACAGAAGATCACATTTTCAAGGCAGTGGACATTGCTGTATTCCTTAGCATGTACCCCAGTTGTGATAAATGTGTTTTGCAGAAATAGCATTCCTTGATACACAGAAGGGACTCTAATGTAGTTCATACCCCTGCACCAGTGTTGGGAATGTAAGAGACAGATAATCTTTCTGTGCTTTCCAGGGCCAGGGTGGCACCAACTCTTCAGATGAGGAAAGTGAGGTTTAGGAAGCAAGGAAACAAGGTCTATGGAGTAGGGACTGCTTATTTCAAGGCCTCTATCTCCAGGTCTTCAGACAGACCTTGGGAACCAGCTGGGTTTTGAAGTGCAAGAAGGAGACGTGGGAGAGGAGCAAAAGGACCCTGGTCCAGTTCCTGACCCTGAGATGCAGTGTTGAGAGAGAAGGGCTAGCTAATTAGGCAACCTGCATAGATCTAGGAGGCTAGCCATTCTCCAGAGGGGCACATCCAGAAGGTTGAAATCTGGGGCTACCAAAAAGGGGAGTTCTTAGGAATACTTTCTATTTTGGGTTCAGTGATCCACTCTGTGCATGCTCAGGGCCTCTTCCTCTGTGGGCTATTAGTTTTCTGGTCATATGTTAGAAATAAACTGCTTTCATGCAAAACAACTGTCTGTTGTTTGACAGAAAGAAAGAGGGAATTCTGCTCCCAACATCCAGGTTCTTTTATGTAAGCCTTATTCCTATGTTTCTTCTAGAAGGCTGCCTTTGCATATAATGCTAAACCATGCTGTGTGGCATCCATGGTAAGGATGTCAGATGAGTGGGTGGTTTCTGTGTTCCTGCTTCATTCTTCCCATTGGTGTTATTTATACTGTTGGCCTCTGCAACTGAAATTGAATTTCAGGTGCACATTCATGCCTGTGTCCCTTGCCTCTTCCTCCTTATGCTACATATAGAAGCTGGATAGCTAGAGTACTTTCTGCACTTGTCGCTCTTTCCATTGGACTCCATGGTAGTCATGAGGAAACTGTGTTTCTGGGTTCACACAACTGAATAAGCTATGGTGCAGTGTGGAACCCATGCGACAGTCCATTGTTTCCCTCCATGATTTATGGAAACCAAATGGAGCGTATAGTAAGTCTACATCAGGGCTCAGGTGACACAACAGAGCATACCATAGTAGAAACTTACTGTTATATGTGAACCTGGCCAAAGATTTGCACGCACAAATACCCCTGATTTAAGAGATGTGAGATTGTAAAATGGAAAGGGTATGTTGTATCCAAAAGAAAATTAGGGAAGCATTCTGTAATGTGAGGCGCTACTACAAGTAGACCCAGAAAATGGGCGTATTCCTTCAGGGACAGGCAGGTGTACTCTTCTTACATTATCTGACCATATCTTTAGCATATTAAAAATACATCTGGCTGTCACTGTGTTCTGCTTTCGCAGAGTCTTCTTCCCTGCCATCAGTAGGTCAGTCCAACTGAGGTAATTTTGCCAGCTCAGACCATTTTTATATCTGTTTTATCTCACATCTCTTCTTTATGTGTGGGGTCGGGGAGGGATAAGTGAAGTCAACATTGTTTTTGGGAAAGATAACCTTTAAATCTCAAATATACACAAACTTCCAATTCCATCCACAGGCTTTTGTGTCTCAGAATATGTCCTTTTTTACATTATCTGGTAAGAATTACACAAGTCTCTTAATTTGGCTGTTAGTGCAAACAATACTATATGTTTTCCTCTGTAGGCTTATTTTCCCTACAGTGGGAGAAAATCTCTGATAAGATCTTATCGGGATGCTGGCAAGCATTATTTGGAGCAAAAAGAAACTGAAGCAAATCCAGCTTATCATTAGAAGTTCAGATTCAGTAGAACTGGGAGGGCCCAGGCATCCATTTTTATCTTTTGCATTAACAGAAATGTGCAAATATTGCAAAAGTCCTGTTTTCTACAATCATCACTTAATATCCACATTTATTTCTGTTGCAGATTACTAGAGATTAGGCTGGGGCAATGCTGTTATCAATCGCACAATGTTTACAGGGTGGGGGAGTGGGAAATGTTAGCAAAGGCATAATTCCGGCGAAATGAGTACAGGCAGGATAACCTGCCTCCTCTGCCAGAGCAATGGGGCAGAGCAGGGCTGCTGCCAGCACTGTGCAGTGGAAACGAATAATCTGTTTTCATTGCACAAAAGCTCAGGAAAATTGCTTTACAATTCGCACCAAGAGATTCTCAAAGGCGTATTGAACTGTTGTGGAGTTAAGCATTCTGAATCTTAGTACTCATGATTCCAGTGGCTGGAGTCGGAAGTGAACACAGGGGGCCTGGCCACCTTGCCTTTCGTGTCAGTGCAGTGCCTAGTCTAGCTCAAAAGCAACAGCAGTGGACATGGTTTGACTGGCATTTGGGGCAGTTAGGATACGGGGCTTGTGGATTTCCCATTGCTTCCTCCCCTCCAA
Organism: Varanus komodoensis; assembly: GCF_004798865.1. Lineage (NCBI taxonomy): Eukaryota > Metazoa > Chordata > Lepidosauria > Squamata > Varanidae > Varanus > Varanus komodoensis. The sequence continues at coordinate 14,406,906 of NW_025335627.1, forward strand.
AAAACCAAAAACTAACTAATTTCATATGGCATTTGGAGAAAAATTGGGAGTTGTTCATTTCAGACATGGGGATGCACAATCCAGTGTCCCTGCCTCTAACAGTCTGAATGCAGGTTTACTGGCATCCTGTTGAGGGAGTTCCTCCTGACCTGCAAATGACTGAGGCTGCCAATTGCAGCCATCCAAGTTTTTTGCCCCTGCTTGTGAAGACAGATTTTGTGACCCTGGAGCTATAGCTGGTGCAGAAGGACCTGTGCTGGCTGTGGGTGGAGATATATTTCTTAGGTCAGAGTTGGGAACCTAACCTCTCCCAAGGCCATCCAGCCTAAGGCATTTGAGGGGACAGCTGAGGACTGCCCCGAGTGGAACGACACAGCCCAGTTTATGTGGTACCAGGGATGGTGGGCAGATCAAGCAGGAAAATCTTTGTCGTAGCTGGGTGGGGAGAGATTTTAGGTCTACTTCATTTAGCAAATGGGCCCAACACTAAAGGAGAGCCCAAAACATTGGCAAATTCTTAACAACAAGCAAAAATCCTCAGGGGTTTTTTGTAAATATCTAAGCATAGTGTGTAATGTTTATTGAAAATGTTTACTAACATGATCAGCTATTACAGCTTACAGAACAATATTGCAATTGCCTTGTCTTATAATAGCAGTGCTAAATGAACATTTATAGTTGTTGTGAACTGAATTGGCTTTATTGTTTCTGCTGAAAAAAAAAGTTTGGGAATGGGTGGGGGGTGCATTTTTATTCTTGAAAATGCCTTACATGTCCAGTATATTTGATCCCCCCACCAATACTTTTTAAATTTAAGTGTTGCAGGCTGCTGGAGCATCCTTTAATTTAGTGAAGGAGAATTGTCAGAAAGGAGGGAAAGTATCTGGACCATCTCTCTCCCCACCCCTGGTAATAGCATATCTTCCCGGAAAGCAAACAGGTCCTTTCTGGCAAAGGACAGAAAGCGTAGCTATGTGAACAGTGCACTATTGTGTAGCCCCTTCAAAGGCAGGAAGCTGGGAGAACTCAATGTGAGCCGTAATCTCCCATTCAGCTTGGCTCGTCCTGCCATCTCTCCTGCAGCTCCCCATTTCAACATGACAGATAAATAGGTGTGAGTAGGAGGTTGGGGCCCAGCACAGGAAGGTAGGTGGTTTCATGGAAGGGGCTGGCAGGGTGTGTGGCTCAAGGGCCATTTCAGCATTCACTCTCCTGATTGCTTTGAATTCATGTCAGCATGACAAATGCAAGCTCCTTCATCGTGTATTCTTGATCATTGCATTGGGCTAATGCACCAGTGGGTAGATGGCAAGGAACACAAAGAAAAGTATTATACAAGTATACATTTGTGGAATGGCCTTTTTGTGTTTATGCAGAATTTGAAACAAAGGCAGTCAGGGATATCAATGGATTCTTTGTCGCACTTGGGGACATCATATACAGATGTGCTCAGAATATTATGTTAAGGCTCTTCCCAGGTCAGGATTTCATTTTTAAATTTCCACTGAAAGGAGTTGGGTGGCTTGTAGGTGGGGGAGCCACTGGCAGGCACTTTGTGGTTTGTAGTTTGACAGATCTGGAGGAAAGTTAAGCTGCAATAATCAGAGGAGCTGCTTGAACCTCCACACCAATTTCAAAAGCCAAATGAATGACTTGCATGACCAAGCATTAAAGTTCCTAAGAGATGGTCCTTAAAAAAAAGCAATTGGAGGAAAGCTCCAAAGACAGTTTAATTGCCCCAAATATTTGATTACTATAATTCTTCCTCAGGAGTGAGTCCGCTTCATTTCTTTCAAAGAGACAGTGTGGAAGATGGCTTTGGTCCCCCTTTGAGACAGCTGAGTCAGAGTTGCCCCTGAAAAAATGTCTGTGCCACTTTGGGGCACTTTTGTACTTTCATCTGAAACATTTACCTCCTGGCTAATGTCCTACATGGCTGACATATGATGGGTAGTTTGGTCTTATGTGTTATTTTGCCTGGAAGTTGGTTGTCCAGTCCAGTGCTCCAGATCTGATGCAACGCGTCTCCCAGCCTGAGATCCTTGTACTTAGAGTCCAGGGACTGATCTGGAATGTTGTGGGGCCAAAGTATGTGAACTACCACTGAGCTACAGTCACTTCTCCACTTCAGCCAAACTGAACGGTTGGTACAACCCATAATCCTCCTGGAAACTCTGGCTTTTCTAAATGTGCACTTTGCTGCTAAGCTGTTGATGTTCCATCCCAAGAGGCACAAGAGGCTGCAGTTTCCTTATGGACTCTTTCAGAGGACTGCTTCAAACTCTTTCTGTCTCTTGTTTTTTGAACCAAGCAACTTTAAAGCAGAAACCTCTTGCGTTTATAGATACCTGACCAAAATGCAATGTGAAAATTACTGATGCAAGGATTTTACTTGCAGTCAGGCACATAGATGCCTTAGGAAGTACCGGAGCTGCAGAGAATCTGACTGCAGGAAATGTCCCCGTGTGTTGGTGATTCGCACATGATGATTTTTGAAGGGATGCTGAAGCACTGCTTTTGCTGCCTGAAGAGAAGTTTGTTCTCTGAAGATCAGCATAGCAGACTGCTGCTAGTTCATGCTATATTATTCTGAAAAATACCTTTTGGGGAAGCTTTGCAACATGTTAATAATGCCACCAGCCGTCTTGTTAACAGCCTCCCTCAAAACAAATCTTCAAAAGCTTAAATAATAATAATAATAAAAAATACCCAGTAGCTTCCTGGAATCAGAATAAATGATATTTTGTAGCTCTTGTTTCAAAATATCCAAGTCATCTGTAGATAATAACCTCATCAGACATCTGTTACTTGACTGGAACATAAAAGTCTACTTTCTGCAATGGATCATAAAAATCTGAAGTTTTTGCAATGGAGTAAAATTCTGAGCAGAACAGAATGAAATGTTGCTTTTCAAGAATACATAAGGTAACAGCTTTGGACTTGGCTCCAGTTTGGGTCTCCCTCTTGAATGGATGTGTGCCTTCACGTATTGCGGCAGATGATGAGCCTCGTTGCACAATTATGGTGGGGGAAATCCAGTACTTGGTTTCCCCTGCTGCTTGCGCTGGTCATGTGTCAGGAGGACTGGCATAATGATCCTCACAGCAGCACAGCTTCTCATCTCATGTGGACCCAGCCATTGTGGCACGTTGCTAAGATTAGCAAGCCACCTCAAAACCCTACCATGGCTAGTGGCTTCTGGGTGGCTTGTTAACCACAGCAGCCAGTCACCCTCACCGGATGTGCACCACAAGGGAGGCTGTGCCATGGTTGGTAATTAGGCTGATTCCCTGACTGATGACTAGAATGAGCAAAGTGATTAGCAAGTGCCACATTTGATAGAAATGTGGGGTATATGGGGTAAATAAGGCAGAAGAATAAAAATAAGCATGCCATGTTAGTGTGTCCTATAAACAGCCACCACATAAGAAGTTGCCTTTGAACCATCATTATTATGCCCCGCAGTGCATGGATCCTACTCTTTCCAGGGACCAGCTGAATCCATCTGAATATTCCTTGTATCATACCTTTGGAAAATAAGGAGGAGAAAAAAAAGAAAATTGCAGAAATATTGGCATCAGAAATATAGGTCTGCAGGACTGGAATATAAGAACATTGTATAGTTCCAAGCAGTGTTAATTTTGCAGTGTTAATGTTTCCTTTAAATACCTTCATTTAGATATGGCAGGGATTGGGGCATGAAGCAATATTATATCATTTACTATTACAGCAGCACTTCACAGTTTTAGAACACCTTTAGAGTTCCAAATTGGAGTTCTAACATCAACACACATGGAGAGCATCTTCTGGAATAGCAGCTTCTTATTCACCAAATTGCATTCATCAAATTGCACAGGAGTTTGATGTTTTGGATCATTGTTTAAAATTGTACAGAATGTGAATAAAGATTTTTATACCTTTTTGCTAATAGGACTATGAACCTGTCATTCAAGAAATTTTACAAACTACCCACTTAAATGTAGGCAATCAAAACTGATGCCACTCCAGTTGCACAGTTATTATTATTATGTACTTAGATAGCTATTTGAAGCTTATGGGAAAATGCTGAAAGAACTTCTACAACTCTGAGTACTTCGATATGGTTCTGTCTTTGCCACTGCTTCCCTTTTTATTAAGTGTTCATATGAGTGTAGAAGGTCCAGCTTTTCAGTCTTAAAATGCATCATTTTGCTTTTCTTCCTTTAAAACAGAGATGCCAAATTTCTTAATTACTAATTCGGAATAGAAAAATATAAAAGATAAGCCCTCTCCATCTGAGGGCTGTACCACCTCAGTTAAATACAGATTGATTTATATCCTGCCTTTTTCCTACAAAGGGCTCAAGGCAGCTTACATCTCCTCCTCCATCTTATCCCCACAACAACAACACTGTGAGGTAGGTTGGGCTGAGAGTCTGTGACTGGCCCAGAGTCACCCAGTTGGCTTCACGGCTGAGCGGGGACTAGAAGCCAGATCGTCTGAGTCCCAGTCCCACGCTCTTAACCACTACACCACACTGGCTCTCATAATGGATTAGTTCTAATGTGCAGGTTATAATAATATCAGGGCCTCAATACATACTATCATGTGGCACCAGAGCAACCTACAACTGAGCTCCACTTTTGAATCTGGGCCTGTTATGAACAATCACGAAGGCATGCAGCATTTCTGCCTGCACCTCCAGGCAAACTCCCACAGTGCTTTCATGTACATGTTAAAAAGCGTGAGGGATAAAACTGAGCCCTGCAGAACCCCATAGCATAATGCCTAAGCACAGGACAGTAATCCCCAAGCACCACCCCCTGGAATTAGCCATGCAAGTAGGAGCAGCACCACTGCAAGGCACTGTCTCCACCTCCCACCACAGGCAGCCCACCTGGAAGGATACCATGGTTCATGGTGCTGAATGCTGCAGAGAGGACAAAGAGACTCAATGGGGTTGCATTCTCTCTGGCCCTCTCCCAGCAAAGGTCATCAAGGAGGACTACCAAGGCAGTTTCTGTTCCAAAACCAGGCCTGAAGCCCAACTGAACTGCATCTAGGTAATGTATAAAGAGGAACCTCCGTAGGAAATGGGTACCAGGGCAAATAGACGAAAGGATATGCTGGGAGGAGGAGGCCTGTTGCAGAAGGATTCTTCACAAGGCTAAGGCTGATTATGAGCTGAGACTTGCCAAGAATATGAAGAGCAACAAAAAGGGCTTCTTTCAGCATGTAAATAGGAAGAGGAAGGGGAGACAAGTGGTGGGACCGCTAAATAAGGAGGAAGGAGATCCAGTGACTGATATGAGGGAACAGGCCCAGATGCTAAATGACTATTTTGCCTGTGTGTTCTCCCCAAAGCAGGACAGGGGATATCCGCATAGGAGATTAGATGAGGCTGGGGACTTTGGGGCACAGATTAGAGTCACCCCCCTTGAAGTTGAGGGGCTCCTCAGGGCATTGGACATTACAAAGGCACCAGGCCCTGACTGGTTACACATGAGAGTACTTAGAGAGTTGGCAGGGGTTCTCTCACGCCCGCTGGCCTGCAATTTTGAGGCCTCGTGGAGAACGGGTGAAGTTCCAGAGGACTGGAGGGTGGCATCAGTGGTCCCAGTTTTCAAAAAGGGTAGTAGAGGGGACATGGGGAATTATAGACCTGTTAGCCTTACATCCATTGTAGGAAAAATAATGGAAAGGCTCATAATAGTGAGAGATCTAGTGATGCTAGATAGGGAAGGGAGGCTGACAGCCACACAACACGGCTTCCACAAAAACAGGTCCTGCCAGACAAACCTTGTGGAATTCTATGACAAGGTTTCGAGATGGCTAGATGGAGGGGATGCAGTGGATGTGGTTTACCTGGATTTCAGCAAGGCCTTTGACAAAGTGCCCCACGATATCCTGGTGGAGAAACTGAGGAGTTTTGGGATACACCGAAGCACTGTCCAGTGGATTAGGGCATGGTTGACTGACCAAAAGCAGAAGGTAACCATTAGTGGGGAATCATCGGGATGGCAGCCAGTGACAAGCGGGGTACCCCAGGGCTCTGTCCTGGGGCCCATCCTGTTTAATCTTTTCATTAATGACATGGAAGAAGGGGTGAACAGTCTGCTGATCAAATTCACAGACAACACTAAAACTGGGGCAGTGGCCACAACTGAGGAGCAGGTACTCCAGATCCAAAAGGATCTGGACATACTATGGAAGTGGGCAGGAGACAACAGGATGGTGTTCAATGTGGATAAGTGCAAG